>NC_057825.1:2271036-2553536 GCF_910594005.1 Cervus elaphus | reverse complement strand
TGATGGTGATGGTGGTGATGGTGGTGATGGTGATGGTGATGGTGGTGGTGGTGGTGGTGATGGTGGTGGTGATGGTGGTGGTGATGGTGGTGGTGGTGATGATGGTGGTGGTGGTGATGGCGATGGTGGTGGTGGTGGTGGTGGTGATGGTGATGGTGGTGGTGGTGATGGTGGTGATGGTGATGGTGGTGATGGTGGTGGTGATGGTGGTGATGGTGATGGTGGTGATGGTGATGGTGGTGGTGGTGATGGTGGTGATGGTGGTGGTGATGGTGATGGTGGTGATGGTGATGGTGGTGGCAGGTTATAGTGACTGGAAACCAATTTTCCAAGAATAATAATAAATAAAAGGTGTGATACTTCCTTGGTGGTCCAGTAGTTAAAAATCTGCTTGCCAATTCAGGGGACACGGGTTCATCCCCTATCCAGGAGGATTCCACAGGCCGCAGAGCAACGAAGCCTGTTAGCCCCAACTACTGAGCCTGTGCGCCTTAGAGCCTGCGCTCCACAACACGAGAAGCCACTGCAGAGATGGTGTCCCGCAACTAGAGAGGCACCCCTGCTCATCACGACTAGAAAAAGCCTGCACACAGCAACGAAGACCCAGCACAGACAATACATAAATAGATACATCTTTAAAAAAAGGTGTGATGCTCAAACTATACTTCACAAACTTGGCCATCTCTGAGGATCAGAAGGTAAACAGTATGGGGCACCCGCAGAAAGACCTCACCCGCACCTACAGACAGGCAGGGACTGCAGGGTCGGAATATCCTTGCAGAAAAAGGTTCTGCCCTGGAGGAACTTCCGGAATCTCTGAAGCACACTCTTGGGGTGCCTCAGAGCCCCCAACCTCATTCCAGCCACACCCTGTCCTTACACTTCGACGGCAAGAAGCTGTCACTGTCCCCACCAGATAGCCCTGCATAGTGGCCTTGGCCACCATGTCCTTCTCGACTACACACACTCTGTCTCTCCAGGGCCGTGGTGAATTCGCACAAATCGTGCAAAGCGACTTTTCAGGCAATGGCTAAAACCTAGTTGGCAAACCCAGGCTCTATGAAGGTACGGGCCTCCCGCCTCTGTACAAGGCATGCAGCGGGGGAGAACAGTCCACCCTGGACTAATGGAATCCGAGTAGTGAGACTCACACAGTCAGGAAAAGAAATGCAATTTCCTTTTGACCCAAAATTAATTTTCAGAAGAAAATTGCTTTATCACGTGGCCTCAAGATGAGCTTCGAGCCCAGCACCTGCTGCTTTCCAGAGGGGCCCCCGTCCTCGGCTGAGGCTCAGGGACAGCGTGTCTTCCCTGAGAACCAGGCCGGGAGCAGATCTACACTGGAAACCTCGCTGGCCTTGAGGACATCTGGTCAGCTGGCAGCCGAGGGGACAGCTCCCGCCCCGTTCTTCCGACAGGAATGTGAGGATCTTGGAAGCCTGGGGCCCATCCAAGCATCTCAGAATTGCTGCAAAACAACGGCGCTGCTCTGCTTAGGACATGGCGCGCCTGGTGGCACTGCTCAGCCACGGTCGCCCACCTGGGCCTTTGCCGTGAGGGTGGGTCTTCACGGCAGCAGCGGGGTCCCGCTCACCCACCCTTGGGCGGGATCTGTGGTTCTGGGCTCTGACCCTCATCGTCCCGCGCATCCCTTGTGACCCGGAGGTCTGGCCGATGACTCAGACACACACATTCCTCTCCCGCAGCTGGTTGGCTGGCGACCAATTATCTCCCATAAAGACTTGGCCCTGAACTCCCGCCCCAGCATCTCAACATTGATGGAACTGGTGTCAACACGTGTTGATGTTATTTAGGAGAACATGAAATTCCCCCTGGATCCAGAGCACTCAGGACGTCTGGACAGACTTACAGGACAGCTCAAAGACACTGATGGCTGTGTGTGACAGATGGGGAAACTGACCCAAGAAAGGGGGCTCCTGGGGGTAGGACCAGAAGCCAGGCCTGCTGGACCCCAGCTCTGCTGGGCCCTGACGGGACTGTGTCCTGGACCCCCAGATCCCGGGCCGACCCGGCTCCCAGCTCCCCGTCTGCCTGTGAGGCTGCCTCAGGCGGGCCCGGGGCAGCGGCCAGCCCAGCTCCCACGGCCTGAGTCCCGCTGGCCACCGTCTTGCAGGCCGGTGGATGGGGAGGCCTTCACGCCACCCTCTGGGACCATCTGGGAACTTGTGGCCCCGGCCACCGCGAGGTCATAACATCGATACCACTGGACCAGAGCCCCACCAGTGGGGCCTCAGGGGGAGGTGCGGTCGCCAAGGCAAGACTGGAATGGCCCCTTACACGTGCTCCCGGGACCCCCTCACTCCCTGTTGGCTCGCGGTAAGGGCTGCGGCCTCTCTCCGCCCAGGCCTGGGGGCCAGTGCAGGCTGGGCTGGGGCTGCAGCATCCTTCCTGCCCCCAAGACCAGCCAGGCTGTGAGCCTGACGAGCCCCTGACGTGGTGGGCTCCCAGCCAACATGCCCAGAGCTAACTCCAGGGGCGGCTGTTGCTCAGCCCCGGGAGAGACCCTGCACTTTAGAAGGGAAGGCCAGAACTCAGCTGGGCACCCACGCTGGCTGAGTGTGAGCCGGTGGGCTGGGCCGCGCCTGGAGAGTGTCTCTCCCATCTTCCCCCAGAAGGGAGGCAGAAAATCCTGCAGGACTGCTGCTCGGCCCGGAAGGCTGGGGCCGTGACCCTGGGACACCTCTGCTTCTGGGTCCTGGTTCTAAGCAACGTGTCCAGGTCAATAATCAAAGTTATAACAGGCCCACCGTCATGGGGAGCCCGTCACAGAGCAATTCCAAGGAGAAGAAGTGGCCCGACCAAGTGGCCTGCATCCGGCCCTAGAGAGGGTAACGCTAGCATTTCAATCTCAGGCGGTATTTCGAGGAACAAGAAAACTATCCCCACAGTGTCCTAAGAGAAGCCAAGTGCACGAACTGCGTACAGTTTGTGGGACGATCCTGCTTCTGTTTTAGAATTTACAGGCAGAGGTAAGGGACAGACGGCGGAAGGAAACATTCTGTTCACCTCGGGCTTTCTCTCCGGTGGAACTGGAGGAGTTCTCGTTAACTTGCTCGTCTCTTATGAACGTTCCCGGTATTTACAGTGAGACACTGACGCCCGTCAACTCTTTGGCCAGACCCTCTGGCCGGCGAGAAAGGGCAGGCTCAGTGAGGTCAAGGGGGCACCCAAAGGGGTCGCGCCAGGATGAGGTCTGCACCCAGGCCCCACACAGCAGTTGGAAATGGGGCAAGCAGTGAGGTGCTTGCGACAGAACCACTGAGCCAGCTGCCGGGGGGTGGGGGGAGGCAGCGGAGAGAAGCAGCCTACGGACTTTCTGCGCCCCACTTCTGCCCCCGAGCACCCTGTGGCCCCCACCTTGTGCCTGTCGACCCAGAACAGGCTTCACCCTGCAGTCTGGCCTCTGCTTCCACTGGCCCAGCCTGGCTCCCAGGCCCCAGAGGCCAATGTGCAGCCAGACAGCCGTGGGCCAGGCCTGGGGAGGCAGCCAGGGCCAGGAAGGGCTGCCCCCCGCCCCCCGGGGTGGGTGTGGGGAGGCAGCTGGAGCCCGTTGTCCCAGCCCAAGCCCCCAGCGCCTCCCTGGAATGGCCCTCAGCTGGAGGGGAGGCCTTCCCACCTGCTCCTCTTCCACACGAATCCCCGAACCACACACAGGCTGAGCCACGCCAGCTGCCCCCCCCCCACCCCGCCCCACATCCCACGTCAGAACCCCTACTCCCGAGTGGGGGGCACTGCACAGACCCCCCACCCCAGGGGGGGCCGAGAGGGCCCGAGCTGCCCTCCGGGCAGGCCCGCGGCCACAGTGGCCTGGGGCGGAGCTGTGCTGTGTTCGCAAGATGCACACCCTCTCTGGTCCTGGCAGGCAGCGCTGCACCCAGGAGGCAGGAAGCGAGCTAGACAGAGACAGCCCCGCTTCCTGCCCCCAGCGCGGCCTCCGAGAGCGCAGGCAGAGCAGAGCGCCTTTATCTGCCTCCTCCTGGCAGCCTCCTTGCTGACGTCAGCGAGACACTGTTTACTTGCTAACAGGACCCAGACTGCGTGACCTCCCGCCCCTCTGCAGGCCAGGATCTGGAACCTTCCTCGGCGCCTCCCCGCAAGCTCCCAGATGAACGCGAGGAGGGTAAAAGCGGGGGTGCCCTCAGATCCGGCTGTCTGTCCACCCCCTGCCTCCTTACAGCCTTGTCTGTGTTATTGACACATAGTCACGCGGTTTTTTATGTTCCATTAGCTGGGGGGGCCTGGGCAGTCCATCCGACTTCTCCGGTCAGGTTGGGGAAGCACCTGTCCTGGGGGTAACATTTCCTACATCAGGAGCTGCCGGAAGACCTCGTTCAACACACGTGGCCGTGACCACCTCCAGGGTGACGGCACACCTCTAACAGGGCCGTCATGGAGCAGTGCTGCCCCCGCCGCCACGGGGCTCCTGCCCTGGGAACGTGCGGCCACGTCTGGGGTGCTCCTGGCATCCAGGGGGTGCAGGCCGGGCCTGCCGCTCCACATGCTGCAAAGCCCCCCGCCCCGAATACCCGCTCCTCAATGTAGTTGATCGCGTAGGGCTCAGAAGCCCTGAGAGAAGCTTCACGCCGCCGGGAGGGTGAAGCCAGAGCCGTGTGAGCCCTTGGCCGACAGCGGCTGACGTTACTTTGACCGCCTGCTCCTCACCTCGCCCCAAGAAGTCAGAGTGGAAATCGTGACACTTATTTTCCAAAAAGGAGACCAAAGTCCAGGAGTAGGACGTGCTCGCTGACCAGAGCTGGACCCTGGACCTGGCCCAGGGTCTTGGAGGATGGCGGGTCCACTGGAGCTGTCCACAGTCTCAGAAGCTTCTGGCCCCAGGACCCGACTTTCTGAGCTGGGAGATGGGCAAGGGTGCTGCCCAGGGGCCTGGCAGGGCACCCCGAGCAGTCCGTGCCCCCTCCCACGGTGCCGGGGGAGGGGGGACAGTCAGGAAAACCAGCTCTCTGCTCAGGACACACAGGCCTCAGGAGCAGCAGCAATGACCACTGTCCCCAGCCCCGAGCCCCGCAAGGACGCGCAGGAAACATGCTGATGCGGGAGGGTGTGCCCCACGCCTGAGAGGTGGAGACGGCAGGTAGCCGCAGAGGCAGCAAGGCTGAGGCAGAAGCTTGGGACCGGGCCCCCGACTTGTGCCAGGCACCAACTTGGACCCCCACTCCTCCTCCGAGGCCCTAACAGCCGGTGGGCATGACCGTCTGGACCCCTACTTTACTGCAGGGAAGCTGGGCCCAGGGAGATCCAGAACCTGCCCAAGGGCACAAGACTCCCAGGCCCCGGGTTTGTCCCCGGGCCGCACGCTGCTGCTGCCACCCACAGCCCGGGGGCCCCTGGGCAGCTGCTACCTACCAGGTGCCCGGCGGCTCTCACCAGCTTGTGGGTGGAGAAGGGGAAGGCCTCGTCGCTCAGGTCGGCCTCCAGCACCTCCTGGAGAATGGCCCGGCTGTGAGCAAGGACAAGGCTGGTCAGTAAGTAGGGCAACACACACCTGCCAAGCCTGGCTGGGTGCGCGCCCCGGGCTGGGAAGGCTCTGAGGCCGAGGTCCTGTCCTCACGGGGCAGACTGACAGCAAACATGCTGTTAATAAAAGCGCACCGAGACGGAGATGCGCAAAGATCCAGTCACACGAGAAAGGCGCCTTCGGGACTTCCCTGGCCGCCCAGCGGCTAGGACTCTGTACTTCTGCTGCAGGGGGTGTGGGTTTGATCCCCAGTGGGGGAGCTAAGATCTCAAATACCAGGCACCATGGCCAAAAAAAATTTTTCAAATTAAAAAAAAAAAAAGGCACCTTCATCAGAAACAGTGACAGAAACAGCCAAGCCCTGGGTCTCCTTTCTCAGATGGGGAACCCAGGCCTGGGGCAGCTGTCTAAGCGGTTAACGCCCCACCTGCCAAAGCCCCCCCAAGGGCAGGGGCCTCTCTCCTCAGCCCTCTGCCCGACTGTGCCCGGAAGAGTCTGACGCCCACACTTGATGGTTCGCCTGAGACCTCCCAGTGTCCGTGGAAGCCCTCACTTCTGGGGTGCCTTGCTTCTCGCCTCCCTCCCTGCCGGCCGAGTTCACTATCGCACGTTCCCTCCAGCGTCCCGGCCCCTGTTGAATCTTCCGTCATCCTTCAAGTCTTGGCTCATCTGTCACCTTCTATAAGAAGCCTTCCCTGATTCCCAGTTGAGAAGAGCCAGTTGGCAGCCTGATTTCCTAAGTCTGGATCAAGTCTCCCGTCAACGCCCACGGCCTGAGCCCGTGGCCCTAATATGTCTCCTGCCAGGGCACCTCTCATGGTTGCAAACCTGCCCCACTGAACCGGGAGCTCCGTGCTGACAGGGCCCCCTCTGCAGACGTGCCTGGCACAGAGAGAGGGCATTTGGTAAATGGGACTGATGGAAGGTGGGCTGGCTTTGCACTGCTGGGCCAGCTCCCCATCGGCAGCAAACAGCTCTCATCCACTCCCATTTCTGCCTCGCAGGGTCCCAGCCAATGCCCAGAAACACTTCCGACCCTGATGATCCCCGCCCCCACACGGTGCCAGTTTCAGCTGCCCACCCACGCCGGCCCGAGGTGCCCAGCCCGCTGAAGTGTGTCAGGATCCTTATGTAACACCCGGGCACCCACGCACGCCCGCCCCTGGAGAACACACCTGGTCCTCAAGAAGCCTGTCTACACTGCAGCCCTGGGCGGCAGGGGCCAGGGCTGCTCCCTCGTCTGCCCCCAGGGGAAGGAGAAAGGAGCTGGAACTTGGGCTCAGCAGGGCCAGGGGTCCCCAGTCGGGCACCAAACTGGGCACGCAGGTCTGCAGGGTACGGGCTGTCCCTCCCCCAGTGGGCAGCAGGTGGCACCAGAGGGCACAGGCTCTGAGCAGAGGCCAGGTTCAGGTTTACTGTCCCCCCTCAACTAGCTCTGGGCTCCCTCATGGCCCTATGAGGACAGTGAGGCAGGCGTCAGCCAGACCCCCTGAGCCGAGCACCTGGGTATTAATCATGGAACAGTGACCACTGCCCCCGGGCTGTCTCCACCAGCCACGAGTGGTCTGCTGAGCTTCCGTTAATTAAAACAAAAAAATTCTGTCTCACTGGCCACCTTTCAAGGCCTCGCTGGCCACATATGGCTTAGAGGCTACTGTACTGGGCCATCAGTTATGAACTGTCTCCTGAAAATTCTACTGGTTGGAAGGTCATCCAGCATCTCCCATGGTCCGGGTGCCATGAAACGCTTCCCACGGAACAGCTCAGAAAGTTCAGCCCTTATCGGCAGTGCTGGTGACATTATTATTCATACAAGAAACTTCGGGTTATTTTTGAAGGAGCGAGGACAGTTTGGAGGAGAAAGTTAAGAAATCACCCAGAGGAGGGGAGCGCGTCTTCCTGCCCTGGCAATCGTCACTCGCCGCCCTCCTGGAGCAGCTTATAATGAGGCTGGGAGAGCTGGCCTGTCCCCGCAGGCCGCGCCTTGATCAGTCTGTCTGGCGCCCCCTCCCTCCCCTGCCCACTCACTCCCCACCACACCAGAAATAACCCAGTCCCTCTCCAAGGTCGCCATGGCAATGAAGCTTCCGGGGACTGCCTAGCACTCAGGAGCCCAGGACCCCCAATCTCCGTTCAGCCCAGAGATGCGGATGTCAGCTCACCCAGGGGAGAAATGCAGACCCCGCCCTGCAGAATGGGGTGCTTCCCCGGGCCAGGCCAGGGCAAGCGTGGTTCATGCATCTTTCTGCAGAATCCCAGCATCCCAGTTCTCCTGCTGCAGCCGGCAAGCTCGGCCTCCCTCCACACACCCCATTCCTGTCCTCCCCTCCTGTCTCAGCACGCCCCCACCCAGCCATCCCTGAGATGACCCTCGTCAAGTCCGCAGGAACCACCAGGCCGCCAAACCCACCTGTTGATGCTTAGTCTTTGTCTTCCTTGACCCGCTGACCACCCAGACACAGCTCATCACTCCCTCTTTGGAGTCCCTCAATCCCCTGGCCCTTGAGGCTCTTGCCTGCCTCCCACACTCT
Source organism: Cervus elaphus (assembly GCF_910594005.1). Classification (NCBI taxonomy): domain Eukaryota; kingdom Metazoa; phylum Chordata; class Mammalia; order Artiodactyla; family Cervidae; genus Cervus; species Cervus elaphus. Next base: position 2,545,508 of record NC_057825.1, on the reverse strand, counting down.
GGCCCAGAATCAGAGACCCCGTTAAAGCCCACGTCCAACCGCACCCCTCCTCCGCTCAGCCCCCTCTCCTGGAGGAGCAGCCTCTGCACTTGCGAGTCTGGCCTCCGCGGCCCTCTGAGTTCATCCTTTCCCACAGCCCTGCCCTCGCTGCTTTTCCTCCCGCCGCAGGGCCTTTGCACCTGCCACTCCCTCTGTCTGAAACACTGTCCCTTCAGAGAGTGCCAAGGCTTGAGTCCCCATTTCCTCCAGTATCTCCTCCAAGGTCCCCTTAACAGATACTGGTTTTCATGAGCAGCCTGAAGTCCAGCATTTGATGGATAAGGTACATGACCAACTCTGACTCCGCGAGTACGTACTGCCTGTCTGCCGTGTGCCTCTGGGCAAGGTGGGGCACGCGCAGAGCCACCTGCAGCTCTGCCCGGGAGGGACGTCCATCCACCCAGGACCCAGCCCGGGGGCTGTCAGCTTGGCCAGCTCCAAGGCCAAGGGAAAACAGACCCTTTGGCGGGGTCTGACAGCACCGACCAGGGACCCTGATATGACCCCAGGCTGACAGGGAGATCCACGGACACAGCTGTGCTTCGTCTAAGCGAGCAGCTGGGGGATAACCTGGCTGGAGGCACGCTGCCCTCTCTTCTTCAACACTAAGAAAAGAAAACAGTTCTCACCACCTCAGAGGGCTAGGGTCAGGATGGAGCGGATGTTGGCGCATCCCAGGCATCCCACTGGTCGATGCTAACATGCTGTGCTTGCCCCCTGGCCCTCCACCACCTCCCCCACCCAGTCCCTTCTCTGAAGCCCAGCCCGAGGATCTTTCCAAAATGCACACGTGCTCAGGTGACCCGTTGCCTCAGACCGTCCTGTGGCTCCAGGCAGAAGCCAGCATCCAAGGGCCTTCTGGGAGCCGGCTCCTCGTGGGTGGGAACGCAGCTCAGTAATCGCTCACAGGATGAGTCAAGGAGCGAATGATCGTCCGTAGACCTAGTCGCTGGAGGTGCTTGGGGGGAGCGGTGTCCTCCTGGTGCGGAGCACCTTTCTCAGCCAGGGTGGCACGGGGAACCCCAGTCTGGCTCCGCCCACTCAGAGATGGCATACACAGTTCTCAGACCATATCAACCAGCCAGAAACACCCCTGCCGGCCCTTCCACGACCCCTGAATCCTCAGATACTGACTCACTGTAAGGTTGAGTGTGAGTCATATATTAAGAGCTTTTCCGTATCCCAGGGCTTTGAAAAGCATTTTCCTGGTTGGCCTCTTGGGGGTCACCGGCACGTTCAGCTCACTAGCCACCACGTCCCATTCTGGACCAGTAAATGGTTCTGCCTCGGGCCCAGACAGAGTGACTAGGCGTACCCCGGCCCTCGGGCCCCCGTCCTCTCCTCACCTGGCCGGGCCCTGGACGCTGAGCAGGCCCAGGTCCTCGGAGCTGTCGATGAGCTGGCACCGGAACCTCCGGTCCTGCAGCGCGGCGCTGATGTGGGACCAGCTATGCTGGGCCGCGGCCCCGCCCACGGCCAGGTAGTAGCCGTCGCCTGCGGGAGAGGCCCCGGGACTCAGAGCAGGGCTGCGGGGAGGCGGGAGCGGGCAGGGCTGGGAGCGGCGGCCCAAGGCCTCCGATGAGGAAACAAGCCTTCCTCCTGTGAACGTGAGCCACCCAGGCCCGAGGCGGGGGACCCTCCCGATGGGGCTCTGGGTCTCATCACCCGCAGGACAAAATGCCAAGGGAACATTTTCTGGGCGTGTCCGAGGCTTCCTCCCCCTTCTCAAAGGGTCTGTGATCCAAGGAAGCGTAAGGGCCCTAGCGCCGTCACCCCACCTCCCACCAGTGCTGGGAGACCTCGGACAGGCCTCTGTCCGTCTCTGAGACAGCATCCTCACCAGCCCCCGTTTCTCTCCACTTTCCCGTGCCCCCGCCCCAATCCCAGGGTTCCCTACAGCGGCCTTTCGGGGGCTGGCACTTTTCCAGGCACCGCACCGCTGACCCTCCCCCGGAGGCTGACACGCGTCAGCACCCTCCAGTTTCCAAAAAAGAGACTGAGGTTCAGAGAGGCCCCACGTACGAGGAGACTGGCCTGTAGCCAGCTCTGAGTCCACGGCCTGTGGAGCAGCCACTGGGCCACACCGCCGCCCGGGAACTGCTGAGCGGAGGGCAGCCCAGCTCCGCCCAGTGTCCTGAGAGCCACTGCTCCGGGCAGGTGACCTCAGATGGCCGTGCGGCTCTGGGTCCCTGGAGAAAGGAGTGCTGCCCACTGTCTGTGGATCTCGGCCCCCGCTCTCCCTCCCGAATGGGAGGGGCTGCCACACGAGAGACCAGACGGCTCCCACGGCCGCCAAGGTGTGGGCGGGGGGAGCTGGAGTGATGGGCAGCAGACCTCGCTCAGGGTATCAGACCCGTGCTGACAAGGAGCATGGACACTGAGCTCCCCATCACAGGAGGCATGCAAGCAGAAGCTGAGGGCCTGCAGAAGGCTCCAGGCGTCAGCTTCTGCCCAGACCTGCGGACCTTCCAAGGACCTGCCCCCACCCTCAGCCTGGGAGTTACTTGGGAACCGAGACAGCCGACTCGGCATAGATGCCAGAGGCCAGAAGGAGGTAACTTCTCCCTCCACGTGGGAGGCATGGCCTTATCCTTGGCTCACCCTGTTCCGGGCAGGCAAGCTGAGCACACCCACGCTGCGGCCGCCCTGAAACCCCGCAGGACAGGCAGGTTCAAAGGCGTAACCACCGAGCGCTCAGCGCTCAGCATCACCGCCCGAACAAAGGCTGCATTCAGCCTGAAGCAAGACCTCTGATCTCCCAGGCCCTGACCACAGCGGGCACAGGCGGGATTGCAGAGCAGCCTCAGAAGCCCTTCCTGCCAGTCCTGCACTGGCCGCCGCCTCACCGAGCTAGGCTGCCGTCGGGGCGCTGCTGGACCTCGGGGCCCCTCTCACCTTCAAAGGCAGGGGCCAGCGGGGAGGCCTGGGAGCCGGGGGCCAGGCGGCTGACGGTCAGGTCGCCCTCTGTGCCCCCGCGGTGGTTCAGCATGCACGTGTACACCGTGGAGCCTGCGGGCAGGAGACAGACCCCAGGAGGGGGCGGAGCCGCTCAGCAGGGCGGGCAGCCCCTCAGGGCAGGGCAACGTTGGCCAGACTCCTGGGGGGACCTTGATAGGCCCCTCGGCTTGGTGATGCCACCGTGACTGAATCACCCAGAGAGGGACGGGCAGGTCACCAAGCACTGCCATCCTCGGAGGAGGAAGGATCAAGGAGACTTATATTTTTTTTTGAAATGTGACTCCTCCCAACCCATCCCTCCCACCCACCCCCACCCCCACCCCCGCACGCTGGGACACTTTCAGGGCAGGATTTACATCTCATTCACTTTGGTGCTCCAGTGCCAAGCCTGGCATAGCAGAAGCTCCATGAATGCTGAATACATGAATATGTGGATGGAAGATGGATGGGTGGGGTGGATGGGGGATGACTGGGGAGGTGGGGAGAGGGTAGGGGCAGGGATGGATGGGAGGAGGGGGTGGGTGGGTGGGTAGAAGGGTGCTGGCAGGATGAATGGGGGGAGCGGGATTAGCAGAGGTGAGTAGCAGGCGCATGTGATGAGGTGTGTGGATGGGTTGGCTGGATACACAGTGTAATGGGTTGAACTGTGTCTCCCCAAATGGTATGTTGAGGTCCTAAACCCCAGTCCCTCTGAAAAATGGACCTTATCTGGAAATAGGGTCTTTGCAGACGGGATCATGTTAAGAAGACCAGAGCTCATGAGAGTGGATCTGATCTAACACGACTGGTGTCCTTAGAAGAAGAAGATGCAGGGTGGCAGCCATGTGACCGCGGAGGCAGAGGCTGGAGTGATGTAGCTGAAAGCTGTGGACCGGCGGCCACGGCCGGAAGCCAGCAGATCCCACGGTCTCTGGCCCTGACTTTGAACTTCCAGCCTCAGACTCTTAAGACAACACATGTGGGTTGTTTAAAGCCACTCAGGGCGGTATTTTGGTGCAGCAAGGCTAGGAAGTAACAGCGATGGGGCTGGGAGAGTTTGGGGGTGGGCAGATGAGTGGAGAAGATGCTAAGGGCATGGGTGATAACAAAAAAAAGGGGAAATGAGGATCCCAAACACTGCCTGGGACACACTTACACGACGGGATTATTCATCCTTCATTTCGAATTCAAATGTAAGTGAGCATCCTGCATTTTCATTGAGTTCTAGAAATGCTATGGGAAGAGCATTCCTGGTGGGGGGGTGGACAGGCTCCCCAGCACCAGGAGACCATTCTGAGGGCCTGCTGCCTCGAATCCCGTCTGGAACAAAGTCAGAGGCGGGTAGCGGAGGACGCAGAGGAAGGTGGAGGGGGCCTTGGTTGGGGCTCGGCGACCAGGGCAGAGGGGTCTGGAGGCGGGGGCCCAGGGCCAGGCTGGGGGGCAGAGCCGTGAGCTGCGCAAGCCCAGAGAGACAGGGTCAGCCTGCCGTTGTCTCTGTGCTGGGGCCGTGCTGAGGCGGGAGAGGCACACGGCCCACCCGCTCCGTACCTGGGGGCCGGCTGACGTCAGCCGAGAAGAGCCAGTCGGCAGCCTTCCTAGCGTCCGGGCCCACCAGGTAGAACTTCCCAAAGTAGGACATGTTGAACACAGCTGCGGCCCCTCTGCAGGCCAGACACTCCTTCTTGATCTGAAAGGTTCCAGAGTTGGGGTGCCATGGGGGCTCCAGGACCTGTCTCCCCGACAAAGACCCCACAGCACTGGGCTCCAAGACCCTCTCCTCCCCTCCAGCGAGAAACGCACGGTCACGTTCTTCTCAGGCAGAGGGAAGGATGCCCGGCCGGTGCAGGAGGCCCAGAGAGAACGGGAGCCGTGAGAGGATACACTCCAAAGGGTGAAGGTCATGCAAAACATGTTCTTTGACCACAATGGAATCAAATTAGAAATCAGTAGCAGAAGGAAAATTGGGAAGTTCACAAATAAGTGAAATTAGACAACACACTCCTTAAAAACCAGTGGATCAAATGAAAAAGTCACCAGGAGGGTTAGAGAACCCTTGGAGAGGAAAGAAGAGGAAACAACAACATACGCAGACTGTCAGGAGGGAGCCGCACCCTGCTCATCTGGACGCTAGACCTGCAAAGGCTCTCAAGTCAGTCACCGCACACGCCACTTGGAGAAACCAGACAAAGGAAAGCAAATTAAGCCCAGTGCAGGCAGAAGGAAAGAAATAATGAAGACTAGAAAGGAAATAAACAAAAGTCTCAAGAGATAGAGAAAATCAGCAAAATGGAAAGTTGTTTTTTTTTTTAAAGGTCAGTGAAATTGGCAAATCGTTAACTGAACTTACCAAGAATCAGAAAAGACTCCAAGTGCTAAAATCAGGAATGAAAGAAGGATGTCGCTATCCAATTCATAGGACAGAATTGTAAGGACGACTGTGAGCAACTGTCCACCGATAAATCAGACATGAAATGGAAATGCCCAGAAAGACACAAATCACTGAAGTCAGCTGAAGGGGAAACAGAAAGTCTGAACAGACCTATAACCAAAAGAGACTTATTCAGTCATTTCACACTCTCCACACAGAAAAGCCCAGGCCCACATGGCTTCACTGGTGAATTGTACCAAACATGCAAAGAAGAATTAATGCCAGTTCTTCACAAACTCTTCCCATGAGGCCAACATTACCCCAAAGCCAAAACCAAAGGCCTCATAAGAAAATCAGAGACCAATATCCTTCATGACTATGGTACAAAAAACCTCCGTGAAATACTAGCACACTAGATTCAACAACATATAAAAAGGATTACGTGATCAAGTGGGATTTATCCCAGAAATGGGAGGATGGCTCACCATTACCAAATCAATGTAATGTACCATATTGATGAGACAAAAGGCAAAAACCAAATGATCATCTCATTAGATGCAGAAAAAGTACTGGACAAAACCCAACACTTGTTCATTAAAAATTCCGTGTAAACTACAACTAAAAGGGAAATTCCTTGACCTGATAAAAGGCATGAGCAAAATCCCACTTAATGAGGAGAGACTGGATGTCCGCTGCTGAGATCAGGAACAAGACAGGGCGGTCCTCTCTGCCACTTCCACTCAACATCGTACTGGTAGAACTTTTGTGCTGCCAATGATATCATTAAAAAAGCGAAGTGACAACCCACAGAAGGGAAAAAGTAATTACAAATCATAAATCGGATAAGGGACTTGTATCCAGAATGTATAGAGAATTCTTATAACCCAATAAAAAGACAAACAACTCAATTTTAAAATGAGCAAAATATCCAAATGGAAATTTATCCGAAAAAGATACAGAAATGGCTAAATAAGCACATAAAGAGTTGTTCAATATCGTTGGTCATCAGGGAACATTGTACTGGACGTTCTCCCCAGGGCAATTAGGCAAGAAGAAATATAAGGAATCCACAATGAAAAAGAAGAAGGAAAACTATATTTGCAGATGACATGATCTTACATATAGAAAATCCTAGAGAACTCACTGAAAAAAACTATTATAGCTAATAAAATAGTTCAACAAGGCTGGAGGATATAGGGTCAATATACAAGAAACAAAAAAAGTCATTTATACACAACAGCAGTGAGCAATAAGTGAAATTAGGAAAATAATTCCATTTCAAAAAGAGCTTTTGAAGGCTTAGAAATAAATTGAACAAATGAATGGCAAATTTGTACTCTCTAGAAAATATCTCTGAAGAAAATTAAAGGAGACCTAAAAATGGAAAGGCCTCTCATGTTTACAAAATGAAGACTTACTATCGCCAAGATGACGGTAGCATCCATGTTGATCTACGGATCTGACAGGGTCTCTGCCAAATCCCAGCTGGCTTCTTGGCAGACATTCACAAATCGAAGGTAAAATTCATACAGAAATGCAAGGCACTTGGAATGTTCAAAACAATCTTGAAAAAGAAGAACAAAGCTAGAAGATCTGCTCTTCCTGATTTCAAAACTTACTGCAAAGTTACTGTACTCGAGACAATGGTACAAACATACGGATGGAAATATAGATCAATGGACTGGAATGGAGAGTCCAGAAATAAACCCTCACCTTTATGGTCAGCTGATCTGCCACAAGGAAGCCAGGGCATTTTAACGGGAAAAAGAGTAACCGTCACCAGATGGTGCTGGACAAATGAAGAGCCACTGGCAAAAGCCTGAAGTTGGGTCCCTACCTCACACCTTTCACGAAGCTTCATCAAAATGCACCACAGACCTAAGTATAAGACCAAAAACTATACAATTCTGAGAAGAAGATACAGGAGTAAATCATTGTGACCTGGATTAGGAAACACCTTCTTAAATATGACACCAAAAACACAAGGGACAGAAGAAAACATACGTAAGCTGTAGTTTTCGTTCAATCACCAAGTCATGTCCGACTATTTGCAACTCCAAGGATTGCAGCATGCCGGGCTTCCCTGTCCCTCACCATCTCCTGCAGTTTGCCCAAGTTCATGTCCATGTCAGGTACATAAGCTGTACTTCATCAAAATTAAGAACTTTTGTGTTACCAATGATGTCATTAAAAAAGCAAAAAGACAACACACAGAAGAGAAAAAATAATTAAAAATCATAAATCGGATATGGAACTTGTATCCAGAATGTATAGAGAATTCTTATAACCCAATAAAAAGACAAACAACTCAATTTTAAAATGAGCAAAATATCCAAATAGAAATTTCTCCAAAAAAGATAGGGAAATGGCTAAATAAGCACATAAAAAGATGTTCAATATCATTGGTCATCAAGGAAATGCAACTCAGATCACTGAGATACCACTTCACACCCACTAGGATGGCTAGAACCAAAAACAGAATTACAAGTGCTGATGAGGAAGGAGAAATTAGAACCCCATCCACCGAGGGTGGGGACGTAAAACGGTGCAGTCACTTTGGAAAACCCTTGGCAGGTCCCCAAAGATGTTAAACATGGCATCACCACGTGCCCAGTGCCCCCGCTCCCAGATACGAAAACTGAAAACATTCGCCTAAAAACCTGTACACACATTTGCAGAGCAGCATTATTCACGATAGCCCCAAAGCCCAACAACTAAGTGTCCGTCCACAGGTGAATGGGTAAATATGAAGGGGTGTACCCCTGTGATGGAATATTGTTCTGAAAAAGAAGTAACGAAGCACTGACGTGTCCTCAAACGTGGAGGCAACACTGAAAACAAGCTCGGTGCAAGAGGCCAGTCCCAAAAGACCACCGCTGTGTGAGCGCCTTACGTGAAATGTCCAGATACGACACATCTACAGAGACGGGACCTAGACTGGAGGCTTCTGGAAGGTGACTTTGGGGTGAGAGAGGGGCAGAGACCACGGGAGGGTCAGGAGCCCGCACCTTCTCCCCCATCCCACGGTTCAGACGCTCTACCAGCATCTGGCCAGCGGTCTACAATTAGCCTTACAGCCAGCTGCCCCCTGAGGCCCCGGCACGGTGCGTGGTCTGCTCAGGGTTACACAAGCGCAAACCATGGAGCCTGGGTCTGTCCAGCAGCGCCCCGGCCCCAAGAAGCCCCCAAGGGCATCCTCCCCACCGTGTCTTCAGTGATTCCAGCTGGACAGCAGGGAGGGCGCGGATGGCAAGTCTCCATACCAGGGAAACTGGCCAGAGCTGGGGCCAGCTCCCTGCCTTCCCTCCCGGGGCAGTGGCCACCACACAGCGCCCCACTGGCTCATCTCCTGAGCCCCAAAGGCCGCTGCTCACCACTGTCCAGACCCCACCACCCTATACGGCTCCCCTCTACCGTCAGGCATCAGGGTGCCTTCGCTTACGCTGCTGGGGCTGCAGATCCAACCCCCAGACGACTTGCAGGCCGACTCTCGTCTGCCCGAGCTGGGGAAGCTGCCAAGGCTGAGAACAAGCGTGCGTCTCCTGCTCCGGGATGTTGAGGCGCCTCTGCTGGGATGCAGCCAGGAAGCAGAGCTGGCACCCCTGCCTGGCGCCCACATTCTCAAGGGCCTGAACACCCTGCGGGCCTTGGAAGCCACCCCGCAGAGGTGCCAGACGGAGCCCCGCTCGCTCCCAGGAGAGGCGGCCCCCAGGGCCTCCTGGACTTCCAGAGGCACATGCCTCCCCTCCCGTTTCAGAAGCCTCTACCCCAATGCCCTCACTAGAGCAAACTTCGGGGGGGACGTGCGGTTCCTTCCCTATGGGACCAGGTGGAACACGGGTACAAAGTCAAAGTGTGGGCCCCATTCAAAATATATTCAGAATTTGCAAGCAGCAACAGCAGAGCATTAAACCCAGCCCAGGCGCTTCTGATCGAGGGGCCCCACAAGACTGACAGGGGTCCTGCATCCAGTAGGCTTCCCAGGCCTCCCGTCTCTGGGGACCCCCCCGGGCAGAGGCCGTGACCCCAGCCCAGCATAGGCACTGAGCGGGCCTTCACCCCCCTGCACGCTCGGCCAGGCGCCCAGGGACACAGCACATTCTCCTCTGTAACAGAACAGCTGGGTGTCTCAGCGGGGACACTGGAGTCGTCTTCTCTGCAGACGCTGAGGACATCCAGCGCGATGCAGACCTGGGGGAGGCCTGGCCCCTAGAAGCCAGGCGCGGAAGGGACCAGGGGCCACCGGAGCAGCCTCACCTACCCATTTCTGGGGCAAGTGGGGCGGCGAGCGGGCCCCAGCTGGGGTCGCCTCTGCTCACCGCCTAGGTGCCCCATCTTGGACCTCCTTGTCCTGCGTCTGCTCAGTCAGAGCGGCAGACGGGAACCACGACCCCGGACCCGGCGGGGGGCTTGCCATCCACAGTCACACTTGGGAACGGCTCCAAGAGGTGAATCCCCAGCCCAAGACCACACAGCCTGAGCCAGGCCGGGCCGCCTCCTCCGGCCCTGATGCCCCTACCAGGCCTTGCCCCTGGCAAAGTCTCGGTACAGCCGGAGGGTGGAGGAGAGCATCTGATTCTGCCTCAAAACTGAGTCACCCCAAAACGGGGATGGGGGTACAGGGAGCCGGCTGGGAGAGAGCCGGAGCTCCCCGAGAACCTCCCCCAGGCACCTCCCCAGGGCACCTCCCCCCGAAAGCGATGCCCAGCTCTCGGTCCCTTTGGAGTGGGGGACCTACCACGTCGTGGTGCGGGGGGAAGCTGAAGGTGTACTCCTGGCCCAGCAGCCGGCCGTAGGTGTAGTCCTCGTGCGCACGATGCCCGTACGCCCCGTAATAGTCATAGGGGAGCACCTGGGGCGGGAGGGGGGTGTCACAGCTGGGTCCCGCGGAGACCGAGGCCCATAGGACGGACAGAGCTTGGTCCTGCGCTCGCCAAGCCCCCACGCCCATCACGGGGCAGCACGTTCTGGATGAGGCCGGTTGGAGGCAAGGTTCAGGCTTGCCAGCAACACGGCACGAGTGACCCCACAGTCACCGTGGCAGTGGGAGGGCTGGGCCCCGAAGACGGAGAAGAAGTGGGGTGTGCTCGGGTGGGGAGAGGGGGGCCTGGACGGCCAACAGGGCGGGTTGTCTGGGACCCCGGGGGCCACCCCAGGGCTTCCTTCTCAATGCCGAGGGGCTGGGATGAGGCCCAGGGGTCAGCCCGCTGAAGAAGAGACAGAGTCGGGGGTGGGGTGGCTGCAGCAAGGATTCCGGACGCTGTTGCCATGGCAATCCAGGACCCGGTCCTGCTCCGGGCCGGCCCTGCTCAAAGGGCCTTGCACTTTCAGGAGGGTAGAGCCTCTGGACAGGTGGGGAAACCAAGGTGCAGAGAGACTGCCAGCTGCCTCCAGTCCCTCAGCGCCCTGACTGCCTGGCCTGAGACGGGCGGTGGGCCCCGGAGGCCGGCCCGCGGCGCCTCTCGCCTTGGCCGCTCCTGTGCTTGGCCAGCCGCTCTCATGGAGGCCCAGAACCCTGCACCCCACTCCTAGTCCTGTTGCTGCCGCCGATGGCACCCCTCCTTCCCCACCCCTCCCTCCCAACTCTGGGGCCACTCATGGGAAAGTGTGAGCAAGCCCATCCCCTCTCACCCCCCGCAGGGCCAGCCCCGCCCCGTCTCTTCTCACTGAGGGTGAGGTCCTGACTGAACTGGGCCTCTCCGCTCCTCCAAGTACCCCCTCACCCCCCACCCCCGACTCCCGGCTGAGCCCTGGTCCAGGGAAGGCCTTTATAGGAGTCTCTGCAGGAAGTCATCTCCCTGGCCCCCCAGGTGGCTTCCACTGGCCCCTGAGGCCCCTGCAGGAACACCCCAGTCCGCTGCAGCCTGGCCAGGGAGCAGGGAGTAGGGGACTTCCGGTCGCCCAATGCCCTGGTCTCCCAGGGTGGCTCCTGGGTGGGGGTCTGCAAGCCCACCCATCTCAGAACCAAGGGTGTGTTCCTGATTCCGGCTCTGGTCTCCTTCCCTTGTGCACAGGTTCTGGGGAAGAGGGGCTTCCAGGCATCAGGCTGGAGGCAGAGAGGGGTCTGTGTGGGCCCCTCCTCTCTGCTGACCCCGGAAGCCACCAGGCACTTGCCTTGGGATGTGGTTGCTATGGAGATGGGAGATAGGTCGCGCTTGGAAGGTGGCCGCTGAAGTATAGCCACAGGAAAGTTCTCCTGTGTACAAACCTGGACCCACTCCTTTCCCCTAGGTTCTATTAAAGCATCACACTGCCTGCCCCAGAGACCAGGGCCTGAGCGTCTCACAGGCAGGATGGCTTCCATTCTTTTCTCTGAGAACCCAGTTCCCTGGGAGGCACTGGGTGGGAGGTGGGAGCCCCCAGGAGGGCACCCAGAGGCCAGGACACTGCAAAACCCCAACTTACAAACTAACACACGGAATGCATAATTTTGTGCTAAATCCTCCTACTCACATTAGCAGTTGCAGCTGCCAAAAATATATGAACAAAATTATGAGAAGATGCTCTAATTTCTCCCGTAAATGGGGGAGTCTCGTGTGCGGCCTCCTCACTGTAGAGCACCAGCTTTCCCGGGCCCCTGGCCCATCTGGGCGGTGGGAGGCCGGGCACTGTGGGCGGTGAGTGACATCTGTGGCAGGCCCCGAGATCACGGGCCGACCAGGCAGGTCGGCAGGGGCTCGGCTTCTCCAAAGGCCGGACAACCCTCCCGCCCCACGGCCCATCAGGCTCCCGAGTGCCGGTGAGAGCGAGGTGTGCAGCCGCTGCCGGTGGGGCAGACGCAGGCGTGGGCAGAGGGCAGGGCCAGGCGTGTGCCAGGGGCCTACTCACCGGAGCTGTGCCCTGGGCATTGAACCATCCCGGCCGCTCCCAGCCATGCCGCTCCTGGAACACGCAGCCTCGTGCGAGGAGCTCCTGGTGGGGGGGCACAGCAAGCAGACTCAGGCCCAGTGGACCCTCAGAGCGGGGCAGGGGGGCCAGGACCCGCCACCTGACACCTCGGGGGGCGCGGGACAAAGAGGTGCCGGTGCTCGGACCCGGGACCTGAGCCCAGGCCCTGAGTCCAGCTCCAGGGCTCCCCCAGCACCCCAGCTGCCTGCCCTAGGAATCCCCAGTCGGTAGAATAAGCTTCTCCTGTGGACTGAACTGCACCCCACACTCCTGTGTTGAGGCCCGATCCCCAGAGTGACTGTACCTGGGACAGGGCCGGAGAGGAGGGGATTAGGGAACATGAGGGCCCAAGGGTGGGCAGGAGGAGCTGGCACGGCGGGGAGACGGCCGTCCTGAAGCCAGGAAGAGGGCCCTCACCAGGGACCGGGCAGTGGGCACCTTTACCCCTGATCACCCAGCGCCCAGCACGGTGAGAAATGAGCTTGAGCCCCGCTGCTGGTGGCGTCATTATGGGACAGCTGGGGACCCCGCCAGCCCACAGTTAGGAGTCCACCCCGGAGAAACGAAACCAGGGAAGAGCCAAGCTGTGCACACACACGTTCTCAACAGCCCAGAGGCCCATCAGCTGACGGATGCAGGGGTGACGAGTGTGGCCCGTCCATGTGACGGGGTGTTAGCCTCCGACAGGAAGGACATTCTGACACCTGTTACATCACAGATGAACCCCAGGAGCAAGCGAAGGAGAAGGAGCGAGTCCCCAAAGGCCACATAGTGTATGATCCCATTCACAGAAATGACTAGACGAGGCCAACTCCCAGAGACAGACAGTGAAGCACTGGCGCTCAGATGTAAAGAATCTGCCTGCAACACAGGAGACCCGGCTTCGATCCCTGGATCCGGAAGATCCCCTGGAGGAGGGCATGGCAACCCACTCCAGTGTTCTCATCTGGAGAATCCCACGGACAGAGGAGCCTGGCGGGCTACAGTCCGTGGGGTCGCAGAGTCAGACACGACTGAGCGACTAATACTTTCACTCACTTTCACTTCTGTGAGGCTGGAAGGCGGGGGGGATGAGGAATTATTGCTTAACAGGTACAAGGCTTCCTCTTGCAGTGACGAGAACGTTCTGGAATTAGCTGGAGGTGATGGTCGCACAGTAGCGTGGAGGCCCTGAAGACCCCTGAACTGAGCACTTTACGCTCAAATGGCAAGTTGTATGTTACACGCACTTTGCCACAATAAAAAAGTACAGTAGACTCAGTAAGTTATTACAGTGGCAGATCTCTTTGAAAATAAATGCGGTTTGTGGGGAAGAAAATATCTCCAATCTTGGGTTTGGAAGGTCCTGGGGCCGGGACCCAGCTGTGTCCAGAGCCCAGGAGGAGTGGGCCTCGGAAGCTGAGTCTGGCAGGACTTACAAGTGCCAGCCAGGACCAACGGGCACTGAGGCCCAGACGGCCTGTGTCTCCCCCTCCCTGTGGGCCACCAGCCTCAAGGGGGAGGGTGCACGCCGTCACATGCCCACTGGTGACATCCAGATACGTCTCCCTGGCTGTCCGAGGGGCTGGGAACCAAGGACACAAAACCTGCTCCCCTCCAGAGAGAATGGGGACGCCTCCGCCCAAGACAAGTCGCCTCCCCAGCGACACACACGTCAGCCGTCAGCGGCTAGGAGGAGTCACGAGGGGGCTGCTGAGGAGGAATCGGAGGCGTGCGTGAATGCAGATGCCTCCCCGGGGGCACAGCTGTGCGCCCGCCAAGTCCCCTCTGGGCACAACTGCACATGTCTGGGCACCTTGTCTGCGCCTGGCTCCTTCCACCCCAGGGTCGTGGGGCAACCCTGTGTCCTTGGGAAGCACTGGAGCCGTATGGACAGTGTGGGTGATGAAAGTCCGGTGGTAGGCGCGGGGAACCTGAACCCACGGCGGTCCCAAGATTCCCCCCGGGCCCTCCAGGCCAGGCCGGAGAGCAGGGCAGCCCAGGAACCTGTGTCTCTGTCCTGTGGGGTAGCGGGGAGTGTGCGTGGATGCCAGCTGCCTCCAGGGTCCAGGGACTGGTCTCAGAGGAAGGAGGCTCTGTCTTCTGTAAATGTGACCTGCTCACTGAGCCTGCTGCCTGCCTCCCGCTCCACCCGTCCAGGGGACGGGCATCCCCTGAGCATCTATCCAGAGTCAGGCTCTGCACCCAGAGACAGGCCCAGCCCCCCGCTGGCTGGGTCCTCGCAGACTGGTAAGCAAAGCATGCAGCCCAAGACGAGGACAAGGAAGCGGGGAATGGAGAGGGAATGGGGGTGATAGGAACAGGGGCACGGAGCCTGGGTTGCTGGGGGCCTGGCAGAGTGCCGAGGGGCAGGTCTCAGGAAAGGGCACCCGACGATGGGTTTCATCGTATAAGTAGAAGTTTGTCAGGAGGAACGACGGCCCAGGCAGGCCGCTGCCTGGCTCGGCCTCCTGACCGGTGACTGCACACACCTGCCCCCGCGGCTCCCCCGCCTGCGATGCGGCTCCAAGCGCGTTTCACCCGCAGATGCCGGGAGCGAACCAGCCGCCTCGACACCTCATGTGCCCTGCAGCCAGGGTGCTGCGTGCACGCTGTCGCCCCACACCCAGGACCCCCCGAGAGTGTTGCAGCCAGCTCAGAGCAGGCGTGTGGGGCTGGGGTACCTCATGCAGGGGGTCTGTCCGCATGTTGCGTCCAGCCAGAGGCTCGTCGTGGGGGAAGACGACGGAGTAGTTCTTGGCATAGGCCTCATGGCTGCGCTCACGGATCCACAGGCCGTGGCCCGTGAGCGAGTGGTGGAAGCGCCTGTTGTGGACAGAGAGGGGCGCGTCACCGCCCGGGGGACCCTCGTCCTCTCCCAGAGTCCTCCCCCGAGGGGCCTCGGGCGCCCCCAAACCTTGGGGAGCTCAGCCTCCTTGCCTGCAGCCCCCACAGCCGTCAGGCACAGGGACCAGATGCGTGGGTGCGGGGCCTCAGGCTGGGGTGGCGCTGGGGGTGAGCCACGCCCCTCGCCCTCCTGGGGAGCGGCCCAGAAGCCCGGACCTTCTGGTGGAAGTTAACATTGGGGTCTTCAGAGTCTGGGGTCAGCAGGTGTGATGGAGGGCCCCTTTCTCCGCAGGGCCCCCTCGGCAGAAACAAGAGGTGAAGGTGGGACCCCCTCAAGAGGCACAGAGGCTCATCTGGAGACCCTAGCTGTGTCTGCGGACCCTGTACCCAGGGACGCTGTGACCAGGATCCCCGCAGGCTTGTCCCTTGGCCGCTGGGGGGGCACCAGGTGCAGCCACGTCACCCCCAGGGGTGTCCAGCTCCACCTACCAGGCCTTCACCCTTTCCCGCCGAGCTCAGAGGCGCCTCCCCCAGGGCTCAGGCACCTCCCCCAGCCTGCTCACGGGCGTGATGGCCGGGCCACCTGACGGCCCTTCTGACTGGCCCCCTTGGACCATGGGGCTGCCGGAGCCAGACTGAGCACAGCCACTGGGCCCCGCTGCCCTCCCCGGGCTCAGCCCAGCTCTCAGGCGCCCAGCACAGCACCCTCCAGCCCCCACCGTCCCCCCGCCTGTGGGCATCTCGCTTGTCCCTCAGGGCCCTGCCCGCCGGCTGTGTGCCCACCGCGCTGCCATCCTCAGGGAGCCTGCCCGGGCCTCGTGGCGCCTGCCTGGCCCTCGGTTCGCACGCGATTCTATTCTGCGCGGTGCCCCAATCTGGGCGGGGCAGCGGGACCACACTCGTGAGGGTTCTGATGCCGACTCCATTCACAGTGGCTGCTGCCGCGTAAGGGGCTCGCCTCCAGGGCCAGCCCAGGGCTGGGAGCCGGCTGTGAGAGCCCCGGGGCTGGTCCTCAGAGCGGCCTTGCGTGCGGAGCTCCTGGTTTGACTCCTTGCACGGGACAGGAGACCCGCCTGCGCCCAGTCAGGAGTTTCAGCCCGAAGGCAGCTCACGGACGGGGGTCTGGGGAGGCGGCCCAGGTGTAGCCAGGACCAAGGAGGGGGCCGGGCCCGTGGCAGGGCTGGGTGGTCCCCGAACGGACAGATCCTGCCTGTCTGGACCGGCCCCCCCGGCCCTCTGCTCACACCCGTGGGTGTCAGGAGGGGGCACTCTGCTCAGCCAGAGCCCCAGCAGGGGTCAGCAGGATGAGGGCCACTCCCCGGGGCCCGCATAGACCAGGCTGCCGTTCTCCACCTGCACACGGGCGGGCAGGGGAGCCTGCAGCCGGGGGCCTGCGCCCAGCCTCCCTCCTGACATTGTAAGGAGTGACCTCTCCTTTCCTGGTTGCCAGGACCCCAGCGACTTTCCTAAACCAACGGCCCATGCTCTGGGCCCCGCCTAGGCCAGGCCCCGGGTGGACACATCCATACTGTGAACCTCAAACACTGCCGCTGGGAGAGGGGACCCTTGTCCCCATCTCACGGGTGGAGAGACCCAGATCAGAGAGGGGAATTGGCCGAGGGCCGCACAGCTAACCAGGGGGTGCTGGGGTGGCTGAGAACCTGTCTCAGAGGAGGTGCCACAGCCCCCCTGTAAGACCACCAGGTGGGGTCCCGCCCCAGGAGCCTACCCCACAGGTGACCCCCTGTCATCACCTCCGTGCCCGAGCCTGCCCTCTGCGTGTAACAGGAGGAGGTGACGCAGGCCAGGGCTCAGCTCCGACCCCCTGCGTGTCTGAGCACGGGGGTGACTGCGGCCCCCCGCTCCCCACGCAGGGCCCTCTTTCCCCTGCCCCGCCTTCCTCACAGTCCATCTCCACCCCGGCTCAGGCCGGGGAGGCAGAACCGCTCATTAGTGCTGAGAGGCCCCAGGTGCCATGCTGGCGGCTGGCCTGGGGGTGGCGGCCGTCCCGTATGTGGGGACGGGGCGTGGTGTGGGGTGGGCACCAAGTCCCACCTCGGGGACCACTCGGGTCTGACGTCTTCAGCTGGTCGTCTCCTGGGGTCCACTGCCGGGGCCAGAAGAGTGGGCGGACCAGACCACAGCCCCCAGCCACCAGCCCCCAAGGTCATAGCTCTCGGGGGTCTCCCTCCTGGGGCCCTCTGCCCTCCAATCTGTGCCCCGAGGCCCCAGCTGGCCGGGGCAGAGGTGGCAGCTCTGCACGCACCCACAAAGGGGCCCCCAAGATGCTCCCACTGATGTCTCGCTTGTGAGAGAAGGCAGGGAGGGAGGGAGGCCCAGAGCCCCTGGGCGGGTGGGACGCATCCTCCAGCCTGGGAGGCAGGAGGCCATCGGCGAGGCCCAGGCTGCACCCTGGTCCATCGGATCCCAGGGCGGAGGCCCTAACTCCGAGGGAGGGGAGACGGCAGACAGCCTGCAGGCCTGGAGCTGGGCTGCTGTGGTGACTTCAGGCGAGCTGCCTCCCGCCAGGGCTCCTCTGCTCTGCCATTTGTAGTGGGAGGGGCTGGGGCTGGCCCATCCCTGAGGCTCTGGGCAGCTTTCATCTCTGGAACATTCCTCTCTTGGGAGAGCACGTGGGCACAGTCCCAGACTATCTCCGAGGCAGCAGACCGTCCTGTGCCGGGCACCACGGGAGGGGTGGTCGTGGGGAGGGGATCTCAGGGTATGCCTCCCTGTCTCTGCGGGGGTCAGACAACCCCCGTGGACGCAAAGTCCCCATCAGGCCAGGACGGGGCGAGGTTATCGGAGGAGCGGGGGCGCGCTGAGCTGAACCAGTGCGGTCTCCACCACCCCCCCGCCCCCACCTCCAGCCCTGCCGGGCAGCTGGGGTCTCTCCAGGGAGCCCGTCTGCCCGGAGCCGTCACAGCGCCACGGGCTGGACCCCCATGGAGGCCTCTCCAAGCCGCTGTCTCCTCTGCCACCTGCGGTGCTTGGGCCGCGGAACTGCCACCAGGGGACCGGAAGCCCGTCACTGCTCCCGCTTACAGAGAACACCTCCCAGCTCCTATAGCAGCCCCCACACCCTCACTGGCCTCAGCTCCACTTTCTTTAGTGTTTCACGCGCAGACCCGATGCTGAGCATTCTACCTACTCAGACACGCTCTCTGCTCCCAGTGACATCTACAGCAAGCAGCTCATACCCCGGCTACAGAGGGACGGGCTCGCACAGGGTCCGATTTATTCCAGTCGCCCCGTGAGCGAGGCATGTGGCGGACATCTCACTCAGGGCTGCCTGCCTCCAGACGTGCTCGCGTCCCAGCAGTGGCCGCCCCAGCTCGGCCCCATCCCCGGGCAGCCTGCTCCCCCGGCCTCAGTCTCCCCATCTGCAAAGTGGGAGGATGAGATCCTACTGCTGACCCCAGAGCCATCGGGTGGGTCAGGGACGAGACAGGACACTGGGACAAGAGGTCCTGGAAACTGTAGAGGATGGTGGATTTGCCAAACCCAGGCACCCTGCAGCACCGCCCCCTCCCCCCACCTGGCTTCTTCCTTCTTTGCTTACTGCCACCTCTTCCAGGAAGTCCTCTGGATTTCAGGGAAGGCTCCTTTCTAAAGAGCCCAGGATATTTACCCCACCCCACCCCATCCTAGAAGCTTCCCTTATAGTTCAGTCAATAAAGAATCTGCCTGCAATGCAGGAGACCCAGGTTCAACCCCTGGGTAGGGAAGATCCCCTGGAGAAGGAAATGGCAACCCGCTCCAGTATTCTTGCCTAGAGAATCCCATGGACAGAGGAGCCTGGAGGGCTACAGCCCACGGGGTCGCAAGAGTTGGACACAACTTAGTGACTGAACCATCACCACCGCTGCCCCATTCCAGGGCAGCCACCGCCTGCCCACGGGCCCCAGTGGGCACTTGCCTGATGTCATAGCTGTGCATGTCCTTCTCCGGGCGCCCGTGGACGATCCAGGAGGCCAGCTGCTGCCCACAGCCACCGCCCAGCATCATCCCTGGCAGGAGCAGAGAGCCGCGGGTCTGAAATCCGCCCCCAGGACCTTGCACCCCGCCTCCGTGCCCCTCCCACCTCTGTGGGCAGCATCAGCCCCTGCGCCCCGGATCTTACCTCTGGGGTGCCACTTGCCTCCCCCTGGCAGGCCTGTCCCCTCTCCACCCCTGTCCCAGCCACAGCGCTCCTAGGCCCACCCCCACCCCAGGAAGGGGCGGCTCTGAGAACGGGAGGAGAGCCCAGCTGGGCCCCTCCCTCCTGAGATGGCAGGAGTCGGGGAGGCCCTGCTGCCTGCACTCACCTGCACTGTTGAAGCCACAGCCCAGGAAGAACCCACGGAGCTCGGGCGCCTCCCCCATCAGGGGCTTGTGGTCCGGGGTGAATGACTCTGAAAGGGAGGGGGGAGCCTGAGGGTCCCTCCCGGCCACATGCTCCTGGGTGGGGTCTCCCACGAGGGCAGTGACTGAGGCGGGGGTGGACGGTCCACCCAGACCCTCCGCGTCCTCAGGACGCAGCTCAGGGCCGCTTCCTCTCTGATGGATCCCGCCACATTCTGCTGAGGTCCTCTGCACTGATGACCTGAACGGAGATCTGCCTCGTGGGGCCCTGGTGTGTCTCCTGACTTCCTGCTGCTGGGGGCCTCTCCCCAAGCCCCCGGCACAGCACGTGGCTTCCCGTCACTGAGCCGTCTCCCTGCTGTGTCACGGCAGGACATTCCTGCCGGCTGGACCACGGGCAACTCAAGGGCAGGACTTTGCTCACTGCCGGATCTCAAGGCTCAGGGCCCAGCAAACAGTCCGTGCTTGAAACATGCTCACTCAGTGAATGAAGGGTTGTAAGTTCTTTGGGAGAGGGGACCAAGCCTCTGGCTTCTGTCTGCTGCCAGCGTGCTGGGGACAGAGGTTAGGACTGGTGGAGAGGGACGCTCGAGCGTGATTTGAAAGGGCTTCCCTGGTGGCTGAGACGGTAAAGAATCCACCTGCAATGCGGGAGGCCCTGGTTCAATCCCTGGGTTGGGAAGATCCCCTGGAGAAGGGAACGGGAATACCCACTGCAGTGTTCTTGCTGCTCCCCACTCCGGGATGATTATAAAGAGCAGCACTTGGCAGCCACAGTCCTGGGTCTGAACCCTGCTTTACTGATTCCCGGCTGTGTGATCTTGGCTCAGAGGAGCCTTGGACCCCTCATCTGCAACATGGGGATCATGGTCCTGATGACTGCGGACTTCACAGGGCTGTGAGTTACTCGGTCACAAATATTTGCAGCCCACCTGTCTGTGCCCAGAACTCGGCCGTGGGAGGTGACTGGACAAGCCCCACCCCTCGGGGAGCCGCCGGGAGAGAGAGACGGACGGAGAGCCAGAGCATGAGTAAGCCAAAAAGAGGGTGTCTGGGGGAAAAACACTGCAGGATGAGGGGTCTGGAGTGACCAGAGGGCGGGCCGCTCCTCACCACCGTGCCGGCGCCATCAGAACCCCGGGTCACAGAGGAGGACGCTGCCTGGACGGTCAGGGCCCCGGGCTCCCAGCCGGAGTCCTAAGCTCCGTGTGTGCTGGTCACAAGCGCTGTCCTGCTCCCTGCCGGTGACCGGCCAAGCCTGGTCTGTCTCTGACCCTCAGCATCTGAGCTGGAGGAGGCCGCCAGCCCCGGGGACCTGGGAATGCTTCCAAACAGCCGCAGGACAGGGTGGAGGAGGCAGGCGGACGGAAGGGCAGGGCCCCCGGTGAGGGCCTTGGAGGCCACAGTGACCCTGGCGGCTCTCCAGTGGGGGCGTTGGGGGGGCCTGGGTCCCATGAGGGGGCTTGTGTGCAATCGGGCTGCAAGGGCAAGTGGGGGAGGCCAAGAGGGCATCGGGTGAGGCCGGGGCGGCTCCCGAGATGGTTGTGTTTGGGGATGACCCGGTGAGCATTCCGGGAGTGCTGGAAATGTTTCCAGAGTGTTCTGAACAGTCTTCACAGAAAGCTAGCAGGAGGGAAGTTTGGGGGTCAAGGGTCGCCTGGATGTTTAACAAATGACTCAAGAGCATGCCGGATGCCCGGGACAGGGGCCCCCAAACTTGCCTCTGACCTCCCGACCTTGGAACCAGAGATCTGCTGGCCCCCAGCTTCCTGAAGTCAAGGGTCCTGGGACTTCCCTGTTCTGTCCCAGAGGCCAAGGGCTGTTGACCGACCAGCAGAAGGGCCCGTGTCCCCA
Source organism: Cervus elaphus (assembly GCF_910594005.1). NCBI lineage: Eukaryota > Metazoa > Chordata > Mammalia > Artiodactyla > Cervidae > Cervus > Cervus elaphus. The sequence goes on along the minus strand of NC_057825.1, from coordinate 2,524,252 downwards.
GAGAACCTTCCTCAGGCCGGAAAACCAGCCTCCAGGGGTCCTGACAGACACATCCCCCCAGTGGGGCTTCTCGGGGCAATGACCCGCAGTCCCATTACAGCCAGGACGCTCCCTGGGATTGCCTCCGGCCAGGCAGTACTCTTGCCTGGAAAATTCCGTGGATGGAGGAACCTCATAGGCTACAGTCCATGGGGTCACAAAGAGTCGGACACGACTGAGCAACTTCGCTTTCGCCTTGGCTTTCTCCCTGCCAGCCCCACCAGGCCCGGGAAGCCCCAGGGCAGTGAGTCCTCGGCCTGAGCCCCGAACCCTGCTCCCCGAACCCCCCTGGGCTGGCCAGGGGGACCCCAGCTACCTCTTCCAGGAAAGCTGCCTGCTCACCTTTGCTCCTTCATGAGCCTAACAGATTGAAGCAGCCATGGCTGGCGGCTGTCTGGACCCCAGCTGAGCCCAGGAGGCCCAGGCGCCCGGCAGGCCGCAGGCTGGGTGTCGGGACCCCTCCCCTCCCCTGGCCTGGCCCACCCTTCACTCCCTGCTCGGCCTGCAGGGACGACGTTGCCCGCCAGCCTGCAGCGGCCTTTGCTGGCCAGGCCTCGCCCTGCATCTTTTGTGTGGCTTCCCCTCCTCACTCCGCCTGCCACCCATTTCACAGACAAGGACACCGAGGCTCAAGGAACGCAGAGCTTCAGACACAGAGTTTCCTCTCTGGGCAGCTGTCCTCTGACCCTCTCTCCACGGCTCGGTAGGCACACACTCCCCGCTTCTTGCCTTTGTTGAGGATTGAAGGGGCCCCTCTGTGCAGGAAGGCGGGGACACTCCTGTGATTCTGCTGGAGCCAGGATGGGGCGCCATGTCTGCGCCTGCAGGCCTGCTCCCCCTCCCAGAACCCTGGCCCCAAAGCCCCCACTACAGCGCGCTCTGGGTGGCCCACCCTGTACCCACCAGCCCTGTACCTCCTGTCAGAATGCCTTCCCCGCCGCCCTGGGTCTGCCCCACCAGCGGCAAGAGCCTGCCTCTGGCCCAGACAAGGCGCCAGTGATGTCTCGGGGCCCCTGCGAGCCCTGGCCCGCGCCGCATGCAGCTCCGCGGCTGAGATGTCTGGGCCTCGGGGCTGGCTCAGGCCCCTCTTCTGCCCAGAGGCCACCCTCTCTCTGCCAGGACCCCAGGCCGCCCACCTCACCCCCACCCCCGCCTCCATGCCCTCACGCCTTCGCCCCTGCCCAGAGCCCACCGCCTTGGGTTCCCACCGTGGAAGCTCCGCCAGCCTCCAGCACAGGAGCTCCCGGCAGCCCAGCCCACCGGGCTCCAGATGCTCAGCTCTCAGAAGGAGCTGAGGGGACACCGTGGAGCCCCTTCACACCACGCAGATCATATTCTGCGAATCTTCTCCATCTGCACGCAGCCTTTGAGACTCAGCTCAGACGGCTCGCTCGGCATGTGTGGGTCTCCCCCCACCCTGGGGTCCCTGAACGCCCTGGGCCAGCCCAGGACGACCCTGCCCCAGGCCCGGTCACGGAGCGGGCCCCTCTCCCCGCCGAGCTCTGACCGACCCCGACACAACACTTTGAACGTCTGCGGTGTGGCCTGGCCGGCAGGCCCTACCACAGCAAACAAGTGGCCGAACGTGCCAGCACCAAGGGCCCCAGTCTGCCCTGGCCTGGCGCCTGACCCGGCCGGCCGGCGGGCAGGGTGGGAACTGCGCCCTGCGTACCCAGGACGGGCACTCAGAAGCTGAGCCATCTGGGTCACACGTCCTGCAGCCCAGCGGTCCTGGGGGCCCGAGGGGAGGCCCCAGGTGGGGCCTTTCCACGCTGAGGGAGTGTGGCCGGAGGGCGGAGGGCAGAGGGGTGAGGCCGACCCGGGCGGCCCACAGCCCTGAGTGAACAGCATCGGGAACCAGCGTGGCCCTTGCTGCCCTGGCTCAGCCTCCCTGGGCGCTGGGAGGGGCTCACCCTGTCTTACAGCTGAAGCGCCGAGTTCAGGCGGGGACTGAGCCCCGGCGGGCCCCCGGGGGGCTCACGCGAGGTGGGCGGGAGGAGGCCTGGCTGGGGGCCCGGGGCAGACGTCTGCCCCCCACGAGCTTACGTCTGTCACCGCAGGGAGGAGGACGTACAGCGCCGCCCGCCCAGGATGCAGCGCGGGCCGGCCACGCCTCTGCGGGCAGCCAGCCCCCACCACCGCCAGCTCCGGGCCCCCCACTCACCGGGGCCGCAGACCGTGGACTTAATTCCAGTTTTCTCCAGCACGGGGACCCGGTTGATGGCGCCTTCAATGTGCTGGGTGAACACATCCCAGTCCAGGTCGAAGAGGCCGAAGGCAAACTTGTCCGATACCTGGGGACATGGCGGGAACCTGCACTGTCCCAGCCGCCCCCCGGAGTGAGGAGCCGGGCAGGGCCTGGCCAGCGTCTCCATCAGGTGCCGACGGTCTAGACGGTCCCCTCTTTGTCTCCCTCCCCTCCCAACCCCCAGAGGGCCTGTCTGCTCCCCCTTCCCGCCTGGGCCCAGGCCCACCTGCTCCGCCGGGGACTGTTGCAATGGCCTCCTGCTTGCTACCCTCCTTCACCCCATTCACCCAAGTCAGATCAGGCCCTTTCTTGATCTCGAGCCCCCCAAGACCCGCTGTGACTCTGTGTCTCTTAAAACCCTACATGAGCGGGCCCCGCCCACGTCCACCATGGACCCACAGCCACGCTGACCTTCCTTCGGTTCTTGGAGGAGAGCAAGCTTGGTCTGACAGCAGGGCCCTCCCCTCCACGGCCGAGCTGCTCCCCACCCTCCCTCTGCAGGGTCCACTCAGATGTCAGACCCCAGTCCAGCCCTGCCTGACCGCAGTCGGAAGGACACCCTTCCACGTCAGTCTTGCTAGGCTTACCCTCAGCCTGTTAACTTCATTCAGGGTTCAGATCACCATCTCAAATTGTGTGATTGCTTTGTTTATTTATCGTGGATCTCCCCACCAGAATACAGGCCTCTGGGCATGGGCACTTTTATCTCGGTCGTCCTCTTTCTCCCCAAAGTAAAACAGTATCTGGCTGAAAGGAGTCATTTTACTGCTCAATTTGAAGACTAAACACATGAATAAGGGAGCTGGCGTGGCCCATACGTGGCTGAAGTGGCTGAGGGTGCTGAGGGGGGCTCTGGGCCTGCATGAACCCCAGAAGCTGTCCGGAGAGCAGCCCAGGCCTGAGGGAGACACAGCTACAGCCACGGCGGGCAGGGGAGGGTGTGGGATGGCTTGCTGACGGGCGGAGGGCTTACATGCCTTCATCATCTGCTGGAGTCCCCACTGTATAGTCTGCACCCTCTGACTTCTGCTGCTTTGAGGCCTCCCTCCACCTGCCCCGCGTCTATATCTGCCTGCATGCCAGGTTCTTAAGGGCTGGAGAAATATGGGTTCGACCTCATGGGACCGGGGACCTGCCACTTCTCAGGTGGGGGCAGAGCTCCAGGACGGGGGTCTCCGGAAGAGGGCGTCTCCGCTCTGAGATGCAGCCCCACGCCCCGCCCTCGAGCCTAGGTGTCTCACCTCCTCCCAGAAGATGGGGTTGGTCTCGTAGCCGCCCACAGACAAGGCGTCCCCCTGCAGGCGGAGGTAGACGGAGGCGTCGTGGTCACGGACATTGGGCATGTTCTGGAGGGCAGAGCACAGAGGCCTCGGGGTCGGCGGGCAGGCCGGTAGGCCCAGCACCTCCACCAGGGGTCACAGACCCCGCGGGGCCCACGGTGCTTCCTCCTCATTGTAGGACCCTGAGGACACGGTGGACCTGGGGCCTTGGTTACACAGCGGACAGACCGCCCTGCTCACACCACGTAAGACGGCAGCAAAGACGTGGGGAGGGAGGGGGAGCGCGAAGGTGTAACCACAGAGAGCAGCAAAGAGAGCTCCACCAGCCTGGGGGGTGCAGAGTGGGTGGCGGGGCGTGCCTCAGCTGGGGCTGGGGGCCGGGGAAAGTCTGCCAGCCTCTGTCCCTAGTCCCTCCAGTCTGCAGAGGCCCAGCCTGCCCGCGGTGGCCAAGCACGTGTGTGTAAGTCTGTGCATGTGTGTGCATGTGGGCATGTGCACAAGTATGCACATCTGTATGAGTGTGTAAGTGTGTGCGTGTGGGCATGTGCACATTCGTGTGCGCATGCAGGCTTGTGCACGAGTATGCACGTGTGTGTGAGTGTGAGAGAGCGTGTGTGTGTATGTGAACAGAAGGTTGGACGAGGGTCTCCTCAAAGCCGTTGGACTCGGATACCCTCCATCCAGACGTCGTGCCCGCCAGGCCCTCTGTCTAGACGCCGTACCCTCCAGGCCCAAGCCCCGCCCCGCAGGCGCCCGGACGTGTCTCTGGTGAAAAGGGTCCCAGAGGCCCCAGGCTCCAGGGAGGTGAGGAGTGGGCTGCCGTCCCCCCTCAACAACAGATTGGAGATTCTTTTGGAGACACTGACGCCGAGGTCCCTCACCAAAGAGAAGGGCATTTGACAGAAGGACTGGATAAGACCAAGAACATCTTCCAGGTATTAGGTTAAACACAGGAAGGCATGGAAATCAGGAAAGGGAACAAAGTAAGGAAATTAGAAAGTCAATCCTGAAGGTCTGACATCTACCTTACACCTTACAGGGGCTCCGGGAAGAGAACACAGAGAGAATGGAGTCATAGGAAAGTCAAGACAAAAAGCCAACATGACTTCTCAGATTGAAGATTGTGAATCTCAGTCCTAAAGGGCCCACGAGTGCCCACCAAGCCCCGGGACTGGACCAGGCCTGCATGGAGGCCGTGTTGGAATGAACCATCGGGACATAAGTGAGCAGGTGAGTCCTAAATAAAGAAACAGCAGCCCTGGGGGCTGGAAGACCTGGGGCAAAGTCCAGCAAATTCTGAAGACGACTTTAAAGTCAGAGTTCCTCATCAATTGAGTGTAAGAAAGAATAAAGTTGTTTTTTTTTTTGAGCATTCATGTACACAGAAACATTTATTTCCCCAAGTACCCTTCTCAGTAAGTGACCCAAAGAGGAGCAGATAAAGACATAAGATGGGTGAGGCAGGTCCCAGGGTGGCCGCGGCACAGAGGCCGATGGAGAAGATCAGGATGAAGAGCCCTTTGGGGAGGGGTGTGCAGCTTGCAGACTTTACCTGATCTCTCTGCTCTTTGAATATGCAGAAAATATTACCGTTTGACAGATCTGTTGAGACGTTTGGGGGGGAAACTGTGACAGTTATGAATAGAGATGCAAATATCCAGAGGATGAGATGGTTGGATGGCATCACCAATTCAATGGGCATGAAACTGAGCAAACTCTGGGAGACAGTGAAGGACAGGGAAGCCTGGTATGCTGCAATCCATGTGGTCGCAGAGAGTTGGACACGGCTGAGCTACTGAACAGCAACAATCCTTAACAAAATACTAGGAAACTGAATCCAGCAACATACAAAAAAGATTATATTCCATGGCCAAATGGGATTTATTTCAGGGAAGCAAAGTTGGTTTAACACCTGAAAATCAATCTGTGTAATATACCATTATCCATAAAGGATGAAAAGCACTAATTTATTTCAATAGATGCAGAAAAAGTATTTGACAGGTGAAAACACTTTCATCATAAAAACACTTAATATCTAGGAACAGAAGAGAACTTCCTGATAAAGAATATCAAAGAAACAGACTAGCAAGGAGAGATAAGAAAGCCTTCCTCAGTGATCAATGCAAAGAAATAGAGGAAAACAACAGAATGGGAAAGACTAGAGATCTCTTCAAGAAAATTACAGATACCAAGGAAAGATTTCATGCAAAGATGGACACAATAAAGGACAGAAATGGTATGGACCTAACAGAAGCAGAAGATATTAAGAAGAGGTGGCAAGGATACACAGAAGAACTGTACAAAAAAGATCTTCATGACCCAGATAATCACGATGGTGTGATCGCTCACCTAGAGCCACACATCCTGGAATGTGAAGTCAGGTGGGCCTTAGAAAGCATCACTAAGAACAAATCTATTGGAGGTGATGGAATTCCAGTCGAGCTATTTCAAATCCTGAAAGATGATGCTGTGAAAGTGCTGCACTCAATATGCCAGCAAATTTGGAAAACTCAGCAGTGGCCACAAGACTGGAAAAGGTCAGTTTTCATTCCAATCCCAAAGAAAGGCAATGCCAAAGAATGCTCAAACTACCGCACAATTGCACTCATCTCACACGCTAGTAAAGTAATGCTCAAAATTCTCCAAACCAGGCTTCAACAGTATGTGAACTTTCAGATGTCCAAGCTGGATTTAAAAAAGGCAGAGGAACCAGAGATCAAATTGCCAACATCCACTGGATCACTGAAAAAACAAGAGAGTTCCAGAAAAAAACATCTGCTTCATTGACTATGCCAAAGCCTTTGACTGTGTGCATCACAACAGACCGTGAAAAATTCTGAAAGAGACGGGAATACCAGAACACCTGACCTGCTTCCTGAGAAATCTGAATGCAGGTCAAGAAGCAACAGTTAGAACTGGACATGGAAAGACAGACTGGTTCCAAATCAGGAAAGGAGTATGTCAAGGCTGTATATTATTACCCTGCTTATTTAACTTATATGCAGAGTACATCATGAGAAACACTGGGCTGGATGAAGCACAAGCTGGAATCAAGATTGCTGGGAGAAATATCAATAACCTCAGATATACAGATGACACCACCCTTATGGCAGAAAGTGAAGAAGAACTAAAGAGCCTCTTGATGAAAGTGAAAGAGGAGACTGGAAAAGTTGGCTTAAAACTCAACATTCAGAAAACTAAGATCATGGCATTTGATCCCATCACTTCATAGCAAATAGATGGGGAAACAGTGGAAACAGTGACAGACTTTATTTTTTTGGGCTCCAAAATCGCTGCAGATGGTGACTGCAGCCATGAAATTAAAAGATGCTTGCTCCTTGGAAGAAAAGTCATGACCAACATGGACAGCATATTAAAAAGCAGAGACATTACTTTGCCAACAAAGGTCCATTTAGTCAAAGCTATGGTTTTTCAGTAGTCATGTATGGACGTGAGAGTTGGACTCTAAAGAAAGCTGAGTGCTGAAGAATTGATGCTTTTGAACTGTGATGTTGGAGAAGACTCTTGAGAGTCACTTGGACAGCAAGGAGATCAAAACAGTCCATCCTAAAGGAGATCAGTCCTGAATATTCATTGGAAGGACTGATGCTGAAGCTGAAACTCCAATACTTTGGCCACCTGATGGGAAGGTCAACTCATTGGAAAAGACCTTGATGTTGGGAAAGACTGAGGGCAGGAGAAGGGGACGGCAGAGGATGGGATGGTTGGGTGGCATCACTGACTCAATGAACGCGAGCTTGAGCAGACTCTGGGAGATAGTGGAGGACAGAGGAGCCTGATGTGCGCCAGTTCAAGGGATCACAAAGAGTCGGATACAACTTATCGAGTGAACAACAACATAGCTGCTTCGCTTTGTTAGTGGGAACTAACACTACGTGAAAAGCAACGATGTGTTAGCCACTCAGCCAAGGCTGACTGTGCAACCCCCGGACTGCAGCCCACTAGGCTCCTCTCTCCATGGAACTCGCCAGGTGAGAACACTGCAGCGGGTTGCCATGTCTTTCTCCAGGGCATCTTCCCGACTCAGGGATCGAACCTGGGTCTCCTGCATTGCAGACAGATTCTTTACCGTTTGAGCCACCAGGGAAGCCCAAAGCAATGATACTCCAAAAATATTCATTTAAAAAAGTGAATTTAAGAAAGAAGTGTGAAACTTGTCCTGTAAAAATTAAAAACAATTTAATAAAAAAGACAGTCCAGGGACTTCCCTGGTGGTCCAGTAGTTACGTCTTCACTTCTCCAATGCAGGGGGAACAGGTTTGATCCCACATTCCATGCAGCCAAAAAAGTTCAAATTTTTTTAATTAAAAAGAACAATCCAATGAAAAATGAGCAAAGTGTCTTAATAGTAGCTTCCCCAAAAAAGACATACCTAAGGCCAATAAGCTCATGAAAAGATGCTTGACATCATTAGTCATTAGAGGAGCACAACTCAAAACTACAAGATACCACTTCACACTCATGATGATGACTAGAAAGAAAAAGTTAGACAGTAACAAATATTGCTGACAATGTGGAGAAGTCAGAACCCTCACACACTGAGGCTGAGAATGTAAAACAGTGCAGCTTCTTTGGCAAACAGTCTGACAGTCAAAAAGCTAAACATGGAGTTAGCAATGTTCCTCTGTAACTCAGCGATTCCACTTCAAGGTATCGACCCAAGAGAAAGGAAAACATGTGTCCACACAAGTCTGTACACGAGTGTTCACAGCAGCATGATTCACAGCAACCGAAAAGGGAAAACAACGCAAACCCTCTCATCAACTGATGAAAGGATAAATAGATCGTGGTTTACAAGCGTGTATTATTCAGCCCTAAAAAGAAGCGAAATTCTAATACATGTGCTAAACGGATGAACCTTGACAACGTCATGCAGAGTGAAAGGAGCCAGACATAAAGGCCACAACTTATGTGATTCCATTTCATTCAAAGTCCAAAATAGGAAAATCCATAGAGACAGAAATCAGATTAGAGATTACCTGAGCTGAGGTTGGCATGGGAAACGGGGACTGATGGTGAGGGTGGGGCTGTAGGGACAGAGATAAAGTTGGACAGATGGATAAATGACAGCTACATGATAGATACAGCTGACTAATAATAACAGACGGGTGATCAATAATAGATGGATGGATGGATAAATGACAGCTACCTGGTAGATACAGCTGACTAATAATAACAGACAGGTGATCAATAATAGATGGATGGATGGATAAATGACAGCTACATGATAGATACAGGTGACTGTAATAATAATAGACAGATGATCAATAATAGATGGATGGATGGATAATAGATAGATGATAGGTAGACGCATGCATACATAGTTACTCAGTCATGTCTAACTCTTTGCAACCCGCCAGGATTCTCTGTCCTTAGGATTTCCCAGGCAAGAATACTGGAGTGGGGTGCCCTTTCCTGCTCCAGGGGATCTTCCCGACCCAGGGATCAAACCTGCATGCCCTGCATCTCCTGCATCGGCAGGCAGATTCTTTACCCTTGAGCCACATAGAAGGGAAGAATTAATGACAGCTACATTGGGAACTGAACAGCTGGGAAAACGCACTTATTAATAGTAACTCCAGGAAACACAAAACGTTGGACGCTGCTTGCTCACGAGCTAACAGTGTTTTCATTGCCATCAGATTGCAAATACTGACTCCTGATTTAACCAATAAGTGAATGAACAGAAAGTAAAATCGTTTCAGAAAGCAAGCGGGAGTGAGGACAGACTCACTTCCTCTGTGGGTCCCGGGCACTGAGCTGGCTCTCAGCGCCCCCGACCCTGGAGATGAAGTCCTCAGACGTGACCCCTCCACCCCACCTTTGAGGACACGGAGCGACCAGAAGGGACCAGCCGGCAGGGGCCCTGCCTCCTACTCCGGCCTGCGCGCTGCGTGGCCCCTCTGAGCACTGCAGCAAGGACGTCTGCACCGAGGAGCCGCGGCCAGGAGCCGCATGGGGCGTTTTCAGTAACCGAGCGCTTCAGGTCCAGTGATCTCATTACCTCTGTTGTCTCTACTACCCAAAAAACAAAACCCACGAAATGCTGGCGCTCCGCAGAGCAGGACACTGGGGACACCTGGTGGTCAGGACAGCGCCTGCGTTTGTCCGGCAGGATCAGCGTCCCCCCTTCCCTGCCTTGCAAGGCCCCGGCGGCCACAGAGAGCCCAGCATGGGCTCAGCCCCGCCCTAGGGGTCTACGGGGTACCTTCGTTGCCCCCTCCATCTGGAAGCCCACCCTACAGGTGCGACCCCAGTGCCACTGGTGTGACTGCCTCCTATCCCAGCCCGTCCCCTTCCATCCGCTGCTCCTGGCCTCACCTCATTCAAATCCCACTTGCTGCTTCCTCCAGGAAGCCCACCTGGTGGCTCCAGGCTTCCCAGTTCTCTGGGGCGCCTGCTGGCTGGACCATCCCCTGACCGTCCCCTGTCCTCTGTCACGGTCACGCGGTCCTCACCTCGATGAGCCAGGCACTGTGCTCAGCCCTTCAGCCCACCACTTGGCTCCTCCCTCAGCACAGCCCTAAACAGTTTTAAACCCATTTTGCAGAAGAGGAAACTGAGGCTCTGGCAGCACCTCAGCTCACCTGGCTAGCTAGTGGAGGGGTCAGAATGCAGACCCCGAACTTGGGCCTTTTCCCACGGCTCTGCCGCAACAGAGCTATAGGTAGAAGGCAGTGGGGATGCCAGACCATCACACAGCGTCCAGGCCACCGTGTTTGATGGACGCAGAGACCAGATCCAGAGAGGTCCCTGGATGAGGTCACAGAGGAGCCGAGGACAGCGTTCAGCTAGGACCCAGGATGGCACGGCTTCTTAGAACTGGGGTCCCTGGGGCAGCACAGCCCCCTGGTCCCCCAGGAAGGAGGAAGAAGGGCATGTGGTCCAGGGGGCTGATCCCTGAGCCCTCGCCAGCAGCCTGGGGCATCCAAGCCCCCAACACCATGAGGCCCAGACCTGGGCAGTCAGCCCCTCGTAGTGCAAGCCTGTCCACTGTCAGGGAGCCTCCTGACCATCCCTAAACAGGCCTGAGTGTCAGGGACCTCCCAGCATGAGCCCCACAGCCCGATTACAGGAGCTGCCTTGGCCTAAACGAGCTTGTTCTCTGACTCACCAAGGGGTCAGACCACGTGGGAGGTCAGGGTCAGGGGCCCGTTCCTCTCCCAGATTCAGGCTGTCCAGGTGTGACCTCAGGAGAGGCTGGCCTCCCAGACTCCCCACGTGGAGGGGAGCATGGGGAACTTGGCCCCCAGCCCCAAACCTCCTCTTTGCTCCTACAAAGAGTCTAAGAGTTTCTGGGGCTGGTGGCCCTTCCCTGGGGTGGAGCCTGGGGTTCCCAGAGGCACACAGGTCTCTGGGAGAGGGTAGTGTTTGCGAGTAACATGAATAACCCCAGCGTGCTGCTGATCTTAAAAATTCAGGGAGGGTCCACGCTGTCCTGCTTCTCCCGGAAGCTGCCTCAAAGCCAGGCATCACGTGCATCGGGGAACGGAGAGGCTGAGGCCCCGTCCCACGCTCCATGGATGCCCTGTGACCCTCCTCCTCCCCACCAGGATACGGCCCTCCTCTGCCCCAGACCCGTCCCCAGTTCTAGCCCGGCCCCCAGTCCACAGCTTCCCTGGTGCCTCAGTTGGTAAAGAATCCTCCTGCAATGCGGGAGACCTGGGTTCGATCCCTGGGTTGGGGAAGATCCCCTGGAGAGGGGAAAGGCTACCCACTCTAGTATCCTGGCCTGGAGAATTCCTTAGACTGTATAGTCCGTGGGGTCGCAAAGCATCGGTCACAACTGAGCGACTTTCACTTTACGGTTACTTTTACAGTCCACAGCGGTCAGAAGGTGACCCCTGGTGGTCACCGGAGATAATTCCCTCGGAACCAGGGCCAGGGGCTCGTCCCACCGACACCTCCTCTTTCCACAATGCCTCACATGTGTATGCACACCACAGCCCTCAGGAGGGATGTGCTGGATTGTATCAAGCCCATCCATGAGTAAGGGAACTTGGTGTGGGAAGAGGGGGGCGGGAGAGGGTAGAGGCTCCAGTCCCGCCCCAGCTCCCCACCCCCTTCACCACGGGGCCCACCCAGCGGCCAGCCTGGTGACCTGAGGGAAGCCAGGCTCGTCCAGGGCAGGGGCGAGGCTCCCGGGACCCTCCCTGCTGGGACCTGGCCCTAATCAGGGTCAGCCTCGTCTCACCCACACCCGCGGGCCCAGGCCCGCCTCCAACCGTCTGCTCCTCCCCAGCCGCTGTGCCCTGCACCCTTCCCTCCTCCCCTCATCTCTCCTCTGCCCCCTGTTAGACGTCTCAGGAGACTCTTCGGACGTGGTCTCTGCCAGGGCACCGCCCTGGTCCACAGGCTGTGGGTCCCTGGAGCCCCATTGCTTGTCAGCCCGTTTTAAAATAAATAAGTATATTTACTTGTTCGTACCCTCCCGCTGCCAGCTCACCTGGGCGAGAACTAGGTTCTTATCTCTGTTACAGCCCCAGTTTCTAGAACAGGGCCTGGAGCACAGAGTTTATCCAGTCAATGTTTGACAGAGAGGGTGGCGGGGAGGGTGGGTTGGTTACACGTGTTAATAAATGGATGGATGATGGAGGAATGGGTAGGGGGAGTGGCGGACGGATGGATACAGGGGAGAAAGGATGGACAGGTGAATGGACAGATGAACAGGTCCATTGGCAGATGGGTGGATGGATGGATGGATGAAGAGCTAGAGGGAGGGAGGGATGGAAGGAGGGGTGAACAGAGGCAGGGAGGCAAGATGGACAGAGAGGAAGAAGTGAGCGGAGGAATGACAAGTGGACGGAGGGAGAGATGGACGGGGGGACAGAGCGGGGATGAGATGGAGGCGGGAGGAGACGGGAGAGATGCGTGGAGGGAAAGAAGCGTGGTCAGCGACAGGAAGCTCCCAGCTCCCAGGGCGGGAGAGGGGAGATAGAAAGGGAGGCGGGAGTGGGCAGGGGGCCCACGGCTCTCCTTGCCCCCCGCCCGCCTCCCCTGGCAGAGGGTCTCCAGGGCTCCCTGGGAGGTTCCCAGGGCCATGGCTCAGTGTCCTCTGAGACTGGCACCCAGAGCATATTTGGGGACCCGCGAACATTCAGGGGCTCCCGGGAACACCTGGGGCGCGGGACACGGCAAACTTCAGGCTGGCCACGCCAAGCCCGACAGGCTGCGTGAGTGAGGAGCCGCGCCACGAAGGCCGGGGTGGGAGGACCCTCGGGTAACAGCTATGCAACTTCCTCTCGTCCTCACGCTGCCCAGAGCGTCCAGGCACGAGGAGGCCCGTTTTACAGATGGGCCACTGACGCCCAGCCACCTGCGTGTGTGGGGTCAGAGCCAGGCCCGTGGGCCGCCGCAGCCTGATGTGGGGCCGGGGGCCAGCCACTCACCTGGATGCCCTCAATGCGCTCGGTGACGACGTAGGCGTGGTGCATGGCCACCAGCGGGACCTTGACGCCGGCCATCCGGCCCACGGCGCCCGCCCACACTCCTGCAAGCAGAGCGTAGGCAGCTCAGCCCTGCCGGCATCTGGCGGGGGCCGCGAGCCAGGTGGGCACAGGGCGCCCCCGGGTCACACACCCCCCGCCCCAAGCAAGGCCAGGTTTAGGCAGCAGTCAGGGTGGCCCTCAGGAGGCAGAAGGAACACCTTCCCACCTGCACAATTGACCACACAGGGGGTCCGGATGCAGCCGAACTCTGTCTCCACGGCTGCGACCCGCCGCACCCCGAAATCGTCTGTCCGCACGCGGATCCCGGTCACCGGGCAGTTCTCGATGACCTGGGAGTGAGAGGAGCTGCTTTCCAAGCCACGTCAGCTCTTGGAGGGCTGACCGCCCACCCTCTCACTGCCCCCGGCCCAGCCGGGGCCCGGGACCCCTGCTTCTGCTCAGGCAGGCTTCATGTGGCCCCCTCGGGGACACGGGGGTGACCATAGGGCGGCAACTAACTCCGGGCTCCTGGACTTGGAGAACTTGTCCCCCTAAACAGGGACTTTAAAGAGAAAAAGGAGAGATCAAGTGACTGACAGATGCTTGTGGTTAAAAGGTCGCATGAAGTTCAGTTCAGCTCCACTTCGTTCACTTCTTCAGAGAAAAATACTTGCAGTAAAACTAGAGTGTCAACACTGGGGACCTCAGGGTGACTCTCTTTTCTTCTTTCTTCAACTGTTTCCGTGTCTTCTTCCTTGCTTATCTGTCTTTTCTAAGTTTTCCTACAGCTACATGTGGACTTGAGGCAAATGAAGATAAAAAATAACAAGAAGAGATTTGGGGCAGGTTCGCTATTCCGGCAGGATGGGGCCTCCAGGGAAAGTGGACATCATGGACAGACCAGAGGCAGCCAGCAGGCCTGGGCAGGAGCGGGTCAGGGGCTCGGGTCCCGGCTGTCCCGTGGTCCCAGCACAGAGGGAACTCGTGTTCCTAGGCAGGAGGGGCAGGCTCGGAGCGGGGGATCCAGGGCCGGGAGGCGGTCGTACCTGCGCCCCCTGGGCGGTGGCGGCCCGGACAAGGCTGGTGCAGGTGCCGGCGGGGTCCATGGTACCGTCGTGCGGCACGTACAGGGTCCCGTAGAGGTCCTCCACGTTCATCAGCGGATACAAAGCCTTGGTTTCTCCCGGGCTCAGCACGTGGGACTCGATGCCGTAGACCTTGCCCAACTAGGGGGACCCAGAGGAAAGTGAGCCTGGGGTGGGGGCGTGGGGGGCAAATCCTTCCAGCCACTCGCCTCCCTGTCTGGGCCTCCAGGGGCCCAGTTTTGACCTTGGCACCCTCAGGAACCCTGAGCCGTGACGGGGGAAGCTCCTGTCCCCTGGGCCAGCTCCGAGGAAGGGTAAGGAACCCGTGCAGTGCTTGGAAGCAGTCTCTGGGGCCCGGGCACATAAGGACCTACTGTGTAAATAAATAAAAGTAATCCCCACGGGTCTTATATTTGGGGCCTGAACCAGATGTGCTGGTCAGACCAGCTCCCTAGAGACCAGAGGGTCCTCTGTCCCTGGACGCAACTGCTTGGCAGGCCACACCCCTGACGCATTTCATTGGCCGACGGGCAGCCAATCAAGTGTCCGCAGCTATCCGCCCATCAGGACAGGCTCTGCCCAACCAGAGATGTGCTCCGTGGCTAAGTCGAGTCAGGCTCCAGGGACTTGCCCACCAGGCTCAGACTTTGTCCATGGGATTTCCTAGGCAAGAATACTGGAGTGGGTTGCCATTTCCTTCTCCAGCTCAACTAGACATAAACTGGGCCAATCAGATTCCCTCTCAGAGCATCCTGAGTGAGAGGTGGCAGAGACTTCGCTCCGAACTTGAGCTGAAAGTTTTGACGGGTCACCTTTGGGGCTCCGTCCCAGCTGATGAGTGAGTAAGTGTGGGGAAGAGGTGGTGGGAGAAGGCAGAACGAGACCACCTCCTGACCCCAGAGACCCCCCGCCCTCCTGTGACGAAGCAAGCTGCTCCTACTTCCGCCTGGGCACTCAGAGGAACTCGGCATCCCTGTGACAATGCGCCCTTGCTACCCACGCAGCCAATTCTGCTCTCCAGCATTCAGTTGGTGCCCAATAACCGATGCATCGCTGGAGAAACTTCTCTCTTCCATGACCTGGATAGTGGGGGCCAGCCCTGGCTGCTCTGGGTGAAGAACCAACTCTCCACCCCAACAGCAGGCCTTCCACGGTGTAAGGCTTTCTCTGCTGTCTCCCCAACAACTGTGTTCCCTAAGCCTCTCTGGCAGAGCTGGGGGAAGAGTGGTCCCTGCCTCCTGGGTAGTGCGGCTTCATCCTTCAGCCTGACGCCCAGTAGCACCGTGCATGGTGGCAACCCCCATCCACGGGGCCTCTTTTGCCTCCGAGGCTCAGCAGAACCGTGCTCCTCGGCTCGATCCCATTTCAAAGGTGAGAATTCCGAGGCTCGGAGGCAAAGCCGCCCGTCACAGGGGGCCCAGCCGGCCGAGGCAGCACGATGCCCGAACCTGCATCCGCCGGCTCCTCCCTTGCACTACGCTGCCCACCCCGGCCGCGGGGGCGCACCCACCGACATGAGCCTCTTGTACTCATCCAGACGCTGCCGGCTGGACGCGATGAACAGGCCCCCGTTCTGGATCCAGCCCGTGTGCAGCCCCGTCTCCTCCTCCAGGTCGCGGCTCACCACTCGCCTCGTGTGGGCCAGGAGCTCCACCTCCACGTCACTGGGCCTCAGCTGCCACAGCAGGCCTGGTGGGCGGGGGGTGGGCGGGGGGCGCCGTCAGCCCCTCGCTGAGGGGCTGCACCCCCTGCCCCCGCCAGGCCGGGCTCCCGAATATCAGGCTGTGGGCCTGAAGTGTCCCTGCAGGCCATCGAGAGAGCCCCGAGAGGCCGATGAGCAGGAAACGACAGGGGCAACGCTGAGTTCCAGGACACGGCCCTTGGGCAGCTCAGAGACGGACAACACCAAAGGCCCCCTTTATCAGGCACCTGGGTGGGCGGAGCCGGTCACGGGGTGACGGCGGCCCTAGGAGGCAGGCGGGACTATTGCACGGTGGCATTAAGGGGGCGCCAAATGGTTCCGTGCCCAGGATCTCAGGGCAGGTCGTGACAGGATCCCGGGACTGACTGAAGTTCCCTGGCAGAGCAGCCCCCTTCTGAGCGGAGCCTGGGGAGCAGCTGGCCTGGGGAGAAGTGACCGTGGGGGGACAGGCCGTGCAGGCCCAGACGGGATGGTGAGACAGTGCGGGCAGTGACGGGTGCGGTGTGAACCTCTCCCCGGCTCCACGGTCAGCGCCGTCATGCTTTTATCGGCCACAGCGGGGAGACTGCCCCAGACGCTGCCCATCTTAACGCAGGGTTAAGGCAGAAGGTTGGCTGCTCTGGGGACATGCACGTGGTAGGAGTGCCCACCGGTCAGGTGTGGGAATCGTGGTGCCCGCGGAGGACGCCTCTCTGCCTCACCACCCCCGTCCGTCCTCTGCACCCGTGGAGGCCCCTCATCCCGGGGCTCCATCCGGAGAAAGGGCTTCTCCTCTGAGCAGACAGCTTCCTAGGCCCCTAGTTCCGGCCTCAGCTCTGCCCTCCCCCCGCCGGGTCCATGGTCAGCGTCCACTCCCTCCTTCCCACCACAGCTCTGCCGGGACTCAGGGACACGCAGGGCCACCTTCAGACCGAGCCCGCCCCTGCCCTCCACGGCCTTGCCTCTGGCCCAGCTGCCTCCAGCAGGCCTCCCGCTGGCCAGCCGGGGGTGGCCCCTCCCTCCCGCCCCCGCCTGCGCCCGGACACCTACCCGCCGTGTGCCAGGTGGTCCCGGAGGTCAGCCGCTCCCGCTCCAGCAGCACGGCCCCACTCACGCCCAGCTTGGCCAAGTGGTAGAGGGTCTGGCAGCCCAAGCTGCCCCCGCCGATGACCACCACGCTGGCTGTGCTGGGCAGGGGCCGGCTTGGGCCCCGGGCAGCCGCCGAGGCGTCCTGTGCCTCTTTCAGGGTCCGCTGGTACGGCACGCTCTTCTCAGACGTGGGGCCAGCCCCGCTCGCCAGGGGTCTCAGCCCCCGGCCCGGAGCAGGGCTCTGGCGAGGACGGGTGGCCGCCACGCCACGCAGGGCTCGGCTCAGCGAGGCCATGGGAACTCAGCTTCAGCACTGTGGGGAGCTGGGGAGAGAGCCGGGGCTGCCTGAGTGTGGGAGCAGTGGGTCCTGGAGCCCCCACGCTGCGACCTCCCCGCCTCCCTCCTGCCACCCACCCATGGCATATGTGCGCCCTGCATTTGTCTGGCCCAGGTCTACGAGGGTCTCTACTCTTCAGGCTCCGGCTGGCCCCAGGGGCGACCATGGTGTGGGGGAAGTGGACGGTGTTCATGCCGAGACAGGACCACAGTGGGGGCGGCAGGGGTCACAAGGCCAGGACCCCCAACTCTCCAGCCTACACTCAGCATGCCCTCCGGGGGAACTCCCGTCTCAACCCCACACAGAAGTTATTTCTGCCACATTGGCCCCCACAGCCCTTCAGGACCCAAGGGAGAAAGTGAGGAAGGCAGTGGGGTCGGCCTCCGGCTCCCTTGGGCTGTCTTGAATCCAGAGGGTGGGCAGCCTCGCAGTAGCCTGCAAGGCTCACCTTGCCTCCCTCCTCCTTCAGGAAGCCCTCCCAGCCCTCCCCAGCCAGAAGACCCTCACAGTTATAAGAAGACAGTGACGGGGAGCCCACCTTCTAAGGAGATGAGGTGCAGGTGAGGTCTCCTTAGGGGAGGGTCCCGGAGGGGAGGACAGGACGGCTCTGAGGGGCCCCGGGCCCACTTGTGGGTCAGCAGGAGAGGTCAGAGGGATGTGGCTGAGACTGCGGTCCTGGGGGGGCTCCTGCACCTGCATTAATAACCGTGACGGTGTCAATCAGCCGATCAATTAACGAAGTCCACTTGCATTTTCAAGCGTGCGGTACATGGCGAGCTGGGAACACGCGTTCTCTCTGCTCTAAAGTCAAGATGACTGTTGTCCCCGTTTCACTGGGTTGGGTGGGGGGACTGAGGCCCAAGGAAGCTGGCAAAGCTGACCAAGGTCACAGGGCCACCGTGTGACCGAGCCTGCTGGCTGTCCTGCCCCCTCCTGACCTCTCGCGGCTGGTTTGGGGGTGGAGAGGCCGGGGGGGCCCACTGCCGCCTCCTTTCCCACCCCTCCCCCCACCCAGGGCTCCCGGGTGGTCAGGGCTGTCCCGCCCCCACCAGTGGCCCCCTCCCTCCTGGGGCCTGGGGGCAGGAGGGGGAGCGGGGAGGGGTGATGGCAGGGCTCCGGGTGTGGAGGAGCTGGAGGGCAGGGCAGGGCCCCCCAGTCCCTCTGTCAGCTCTGCCTACCTGCTCCCAGGCACACGTCTGCACGTCCCTGTGGCCTCTGGATGACCCTACTCTGCCGGGAGCCTCCAGCAGTGGTTCCTGCTGGTGGAGACTTGGCATCACGTGGCTGCCCAGGACACCTTCCCAGGGCCGGGCACCCGCCGCCCCCCCCCCCCCCCCCACCAACCAGGCCATGTGGCATAGCCCAGCACACACCTGCCCGGCCCCGGCCTGGCCTCCTCCCTCCCTCCTGCTGCCCCATTGCCAAGGCTTCTGGCCTGGGAAGCTGCCAAGTGCCCCTTCCCCGCCTGCAGCCAGCCCCGCTCTCCCACCCAGGCGGGCCGGCCCCCACCCCCAGGGACAGCCTGGTGCCCTCTGGCCAGGGCAGCCGCTTCACCATCGACCCCCTCTCCTGCCCCCCCCAGCTCTGTCCCAGCCGAGTCAGCAGCCTGGCCATCACTGCCAGGGTTGGGGGTCAGACAGAGGGGGTGGGGCCCCAGGGACGCCCTCCTTGAAGGCAGTAGGAGGAGGGGTGGTGAGGGAGGCATCAGACCCAGCTTCTGCCAGGAGAAGGCGGGCTGGGAGGGTGCCCAGGCCCCCGCCCCACACACAGAGTCCCGTGGTTGTGTCCGCCCAGCCCGTGGGTCCCTGCAGCCAGAGGCAAAAAGAGTCCCAGCCCACTCCAGGCCTGTCCCACCCCGCTGGCCCAGGGGAGGGACCGGGCCCTGCCCTCCCAAGGGGTGTACCTCCGGCTGGCCGCAGAGCTCCGAGGCCCCGAGGGCCTGCCAGCGCCCAGCTCAGCAGCTTCAACGGTGCCGTCACCTCCTTCCTTCCCAGCAGCAGCCAAACAGGAACCGGGGCGGCCCCTGCCCCCCTCCTGCCCTAGCCCCAGAGGCCCTCCGCCAGCCCCCTGGCCCTCCCACCATGGGGCAGGATGCACCGCCCACCACCCGGAGGCCAGCTGGCCGGGAAGCTGCGGAGCAGGCCGTGCTGAGGGCAGCAGAGCGGAGCTGCGAACCCGGAGGCCCTGCTAAGTCTGCACGTGGGGCAGGTGACCTCAGCTCCTCACCCCTAAACAGGGGTCACGGGTTCTGCAGGTGAACCCGTGCACACTCGTCTGCCCGTCCACACCTGCCCGTGCACACCCGTGCATACCCGTCTGCCCATGCATGCCCGTGCACCCCAGCTCCTCACCCCTAAACAGGGGTCTCGGGGTTCCGCAGGTGAACCCACACACACCCGTCTGCCCGTCCACACCTGCCCGTGCACACCCATGCATACCCATCTGCCCATGCACGCCTGTGCACCCCAGCTCCTCACCCCTAAACAGGGGTCTCGGGGTTCCACAGGTGAACCCACACACACCCATCTGCCCGTCCACACCTGCCTGTGCACACCCATGCATACCCGTCTGCCCATGCACGCCCGTGCACCCCAGCTCTTCACCCCTAAACAGGGGTCACGGGTTCCGCAGGTGAACCCGCGCACACCCGTCTGCCCGGGCACGCCATGCTTCCCGCACCAGAAAGGCACTTAGCACCGCCAGGCGGGCGGGAAGCACTGGGTCAGCAGCAGCCTTGGGCTGGGCTGGCGCTCCTCAGTCGGGTGATCCAGGGCCTTAGCCCGGACCTGCCTGTCCAGCCTCAGCTGCTCACCCCCAGGAAAGGGGTGCTCACCACCCTCGGAGGCAGAAGTCAGGGTTGCCCCCCACCCCACTCCTGGCCACCCAACAGTGCCCATCTGCATTCTGCCCTTCGGAGTTCCCGGATGCCTCAGCTGCTGGGTGGGCCACCCCTGAGCCCCCGCTTACCTGCTGCACAGCGACCAGCTTCCCAAGGCAGGGATGCCGGCCTCCATCTGACCGTCAGGGGCACCAGGGCCCAGAGAGGGGAGTCAGCTTGCCTGGGGTCACACAGCAAGCTAGTGGGGAGCCAGACCAGAGCCTGCAGTCTACCCCTGGGTCTAGGGCATCTGGTTTGTGCTCAGGCGGAAGATGCCCAGAGGAAATCTGGAACAAATAAGTATGTCCACCTCTGAATGTGCTAAGAGTCAGAATAGGTGCTGAGATAAAATAGGACTTCTTCCTTCCACTGGATCAAAAAAAGCAACATTGAAATTTCGGTCAATGAACAATGTAGTAATATCGGCTGCTAATACAGGGCGTGATACAGGAGAGACACTGCTGGGATCAACACAAATATCTGTGCTCTTCTTCCCACGGAGTGTCCAAAGTCTTCTGCCAATTTCTCCTCCACACTTACTGAGCACATTTGTTGTTCACTCACTCAGTCATGTCTGACTCTTTGCGACCCCATGGACGGCAGCACACCAGGCCTCCCTGCCCTTCACCAACTCCCAGAGTTTGCTCAGACTCATGTCCATGGAGTCGGTGATGCCACCCAGCCATCACTGAGCACCTACTGTATGCAAAACACTGCTGGGCGACCCAGAGTCAACCAGGACCCAGTCCCTGCCCTTGGGGGCTCAGGGACCAGGAAGAAGAGAGGCAGGAAGGGGCAAGGCAGCCACGAGGCTGGCTGTGATGACACTGATCCTGAGCAAGCTGTCCTTCTTTTCAGCAGAAACCCAGGAGGGCATCTCAGAGGAGGTGGCCTCAGAGGGCTCTGGCCTCCTGGTTGCTGCTGCCTCTGTCAGTCCCCATCACGGGGACAGAGACTCTCACCCACTCCTTTTATCCCTCTGGAGGAAGGCTGGCTCCACCAGTGAGAGGCTCCCCAGCGGCAGTGCTCAGACCCAGGGCAGGGAGGTCACCAGCCCAGACACTCAGTGGAGAGCAGGCTTGGCCCCGCCACCTGAGGCAGGGCTGTCCTCCATGCATGGAGGGAAGGAGGGGTCAGAGAGGGCTAGAGAGCAGCGTGATGAGGTCCTCGAAGGACACGGGGTGCACAGGTGAGGGACGCCATGGTCACTGCAGCCCCAGGACACAGGCCACGGCGGGCAGCCCAGCCCTCTCTTGGCTCCGTGCTCAAAGACAAGCAGCTGTTGCAAAACTGTCCCAAGCAAGCAGGCAGCACAGTCCCGGTGGACTTTGGACAAGGGGCGGTGGCTGAAGGGCTGGGCCTGCGCGTGGGTCAGAGTTGCAGAATTTGTCATCCATTAGGCTCTGCCTGGGTCTGGGAGAGGCGGGTGCCGGGCAGCTGGGCTCCAGCCAGAGACACGAGACAGGGACCTGTGGCCAGCTTGCTGCACCATCTGGGCTGGTCTCTCGAGCCTCGGTCTCCCCAGCTGGAAACTAAGGACTGTAACCCTTGCCCTGTCGGGTTCAGAGGATTTTGCAAGTTTCTCTGCAGATTATTATCAGCCCTGAGATGCCTCCTTCTGGCCTAGGCTGGCCCTTTTCACATGCCCAGCCAGGCCTCCACCCCCACCTGCTGGCCAGGCTCCCGGGGCAGAGGGAAGAGTCTGCAGGCCACCCTCTGAATGGGCAGATGTCCAGAGGGGAGCAGGGGCGTGGGCGGGGGGAGGCGAAGCTCCTCCGTGGAGCTCTGCTTGGCGCCGGGCAAAAGGGACACTGAGTAACAATCTGATGACACCTGGCAACGCGTGACCCAGCCTCACCTGGTCCCTGGACCCAGTGCCCTCCCAGCCTTGGGCACCTATGGGGGTGGGCAGGGCATCAGCTTGCTGAGGGCTTCGTGTGTGTCCTGTCAGAGGAGGCAGAACAC
Organism: Cervus elaphus; assembly: GCF_910594005.1. NCBI lineage: Eukaryota > Metazoa > Chordata > Mammalia > Artiodactyla > Cervidae > Cervus > Cervus elaphus. Next base: position 2,502,201 of record NC_057825.1, on the reverse strand, counting down.
GCTGCTCACTGCAAAGACGAGCAGGCTGAGGCAGAACACAGCCAGCGGGCAGGCGCCAGACCCAGCTCAGGGGAGTTTCCAGAGCAATGTTTAAGGGCTGCCTTGGCACTGCCAAGATTTTGCTTTTCCAATAAGAACCTTAGAAATAATAATAATAATGATGAATCAACTCCCTGCCCATGACTTCATGAAGACAATGCTTTATCACCCGGGAGGAAGCAGTCCTTCCAGGGAGACAGGTGGGCGCCCCTCCCACGGAGGGCAGGTGTGGAGGGCTGGGGTCTGTGGCCATCCGGGTTCCACCACGGCACACAGAGTGGGTGGGTGTGGGCAGCTGCGGGTCAGAGCCTCGAGGCTCCTGCTGCACTCCGTCATTTGCTTCCAACGGTATTTGTGATGGAAACAGACGTGGGGCCTTCACCTGAGCACTGGGCCGCTGAGCCCCCTCCCCGGGCAGGTCCAGCACCGAGATCCAGGCAGTCGGTGGAGGCTGGGCCTCCGCGGGGGTCGCCCCTGGTGGCCACATGTGAGTATGACACCCCGGGACAGCGGGACCCACAGACTGGGGACACAGCCCCAGGACAGGGACCTTCCCCCAAACGCGACCCGCATCCGGGCAGGGAGGTGGACGCCCCCCGGGACCGATGGCCCGGCTCTGCCTGGTTCTCCCGCTGTCCTCCCCACGGACACGCGCCTGGCAGTCCCCTGACGGTACTGTCGGCTGTCTGAGCGCTGTGTGAGCGCCCCTCTCTGTGACTGGGACCCACACACTTAATTCCGTGTTTATTCTGTGGATTTTGAGGCCACGTGACGTGTATTAACCTCCAGGACTGTTTCAGCTTATTGTTAGTGAGCCACCTCTTCCAGGGGGTGCCCCTAAATGTTTTAACACCTGGCTCTCCAGGTGGGCGGCACTGGCCGATTTCTGCTGAAAATGCTCCCATGAGGGCCAGTTTGAAGCCGCTGACGAGAAGGAGCCACAGAACACGGACTTGGGAAGAGGCTGGGCCCTCAGCGCCTGTGAGCCGGCGCCAGCCCGTCCCGATGCACCACGGAGACCTCCTGTGCGCGCGTGGGGTTTCCTTTTCTAGGGAGAGCGAAGGGTCAGACTAAATTGTTAAGGAAAGTAAATGCATCAGCTTGCGATGAAGGAACAGGAGTCTGAGTTAACCCACAAAACTCATAAAATCCTATCAGGAAGGCTCCCCACTGCCACCCCCTCCGCCACCAGCCGTGGGAACCAGCCACCCCTAAGACAGCCATCCGAACCAGAGCTGTAATTTCGAAACCCTGTAATTTGTGCACATTTAATACATTTGTAATTTTCTACTTGGAAAAATTACTTTTTTTTTTTTTCTTTTACAAATGGAGGCCACTTACTTTCCGTCTGAATATTTTATTTTGGCTGCACCAAGGGCTCTTAGTGGGAACTGCAATGACCTCATTTTCAAGTCAGGTCACATTCACAGGTACTGGGACTTCAATACGCCTTTTGGGGAGGGACACAGTTCCATCCATAATCCGTGTTTGCAAGGAAGTTTTGGCTGTTTCCTCTAGTCATTGTCAAGATCCAGGAAAAAGAATTTTCTGTGCCGTCTCGTGGTTGTGGTTTGGGGCGGTGGGTGTGTTTCTTTTCATCCTGACATTTAAGGGCAGGCCCAGTGGGGTCCCAGCATGAGGAAAGAGCTCGCCTGTTAGACTTGGTGCTGTGGAGGGATCTGGGTTCTGTCCCCTCTCCCCATCCCAGCCAGGCACATGGACTGGCAGTCAGGCTTAGGTTCTGTCCCCTCTCCCCATCCCAGCCAGGCACATGGACTGGCAGTCAGGCTTCCTCAGTTGGGCAAATGCCCTTAGGGAGGGAGCCAGCTGACTTCTCTGGACTCCTGCCCTCACTTACCTTTTGGCATCTGTCTGTTCCTTCTTCATGACCAGCTCATTGATGAAATTATGAACATTTTCCCACCATTTCTGTTGTGTTTACCAGCAAGACTGGTCAGAGTATCCAGCCTACTACTGCAGGCAGAATAGTGGCCCCGTGAAGATGTCCACGCCCTAACATCTGGCACCTGTGACCATGTGACCTCTCATGGCAAAAGAGACTTTGTTCGTGTGATAAAAGTGGAGGACCCTGAGAGGGGGAGGTTTTCCTGGATTATGTGGGTGGGACCATCTGATCATGTGTGTCCTTAAAAGTGGAGAGTCTTCCCCAGCTGTGGTCAGAGGGGGACAGAGAGATGTGACTGCAGAAGGGTTGGAGAGGCAACTGCGCTGGTTTTGAAGACTGGGATGGGGGTGCTGAGGTGCTAGGAATGCAGACAGCGTCTAGAAGCCGGAAAGGCAAGGAGATGGACTCTCCCCTAGAACCTCCAGAAAAGAACAGGCCCCGCAGCACCTTGCTGTCAACCCAGGGAAATCTGTGGGGACTTCGACAGCCCACAGAGCTGGAAGTCGACAGCGCGTGTGCTCCGAGTCACCATGTTTACAGTGACTTGTGGCAGCAACAGAGAACCTCCCACCTACACACCTCCAGCGAAGACAGCAAGCCTCTTCTCAGGCAGGATCCGTCATCTCTCTCCCGTGAGCCAAGACTGCGCCACTTTCCCTTCCCCAGCCTTCCTCTCTCACCCCTCTCCAGTTTCAGTCCATCATCTTTCCTTTCGTGGAGATCATCTTCATGCTATTAAACCTGCATACGCCTCTATTCCCTTCCAGGTTTCAACACTAGAGCTTGACTTTACCTGGAAAAGATGAGAAGACCAGTGTACCTCTGCTGCCTCCCACCGCCCACCTTTGTCTCTTCCCAGCTGTCTTTGCTGAAATCGTTTTGACATGCATTATTTCTGGTGACGGGGTTGAGCATCACTGTATTGTATTAGGTTCTGTAATCAAATCTTCCCTTTGTCTGACGTGTTCCTGCAGATAGAGGTTCAACCTCCTCCCCACCCCAAATCCTGGGGTGATGTTTCCCATTCATTGGGTGCAGGGTTGGCCCTGGACAGTGGTCCAGGTAGTGTTCCCACACAGGACAGTCCCTGAGGTGTGGAGGGTTGGAAATAGTCTACTTGCTGCCTTATACCTGGAAGACTTGGCAAGCTCGAAGCCTCGGGCACGGTGACCCATGGAGGTCTAAGGCAAATCCAGGCTGTTCTCCCCGTCAGGCTCTTCACCTTCTGCTTGCTACCCAGGGGGTTTTCATTTTATCTTTGAAGCCCGGGGTTAACCATTCTGGGTTCATGCATCATTTTACTTTCAGAAAGTTTAAACAGCACATGAAAATATTTGTCCTGATCTGCGATCTTGTTTGGATCCACGCGCGTTAGTTTCCTTTTCATGACGGGGGACTTATCTGAGATCTCGGCTTTGTGCCGGTATCCACCTCCGGCTCCTGGCCTGTAGGACCTGTGGCTGATGTCACATGTGTTAGAATCCCAGGTCCCCATCGCAGACGGCCAGAGAGCTGAGAGGCTGCCCCAGTGCTGGCTCCTGAGGCTGCTCTGCTCCGGGCTCTCCCTTCTGGGACAGGCCCCTTCCTTCAAGCTCAGCCTCCCACTCTCTTCTGTGGGCTCCCGTGCTGGGGGTGGGGGAGCAGGGGTGGCGGGCGTCCGCCTCGCACAGAAATGGGCTGTTTCCACCTTTTGCTCAGCAGGCGTTTCTCCAACTGTGGCCGCAGCGGGCTCCACAGAGGCCCTGGCCGAGGCGAGTCCGCGGTTGTCAGGATAACCGTGGCGGCCCGCCCTCGACGGCCGGGGGCAGCACTGCTCCTGCCTGCTGCTGGGGTGGCCTCGGGCAGGCAGGCCCTGCTCCTTGCTGGCCTCCACCCGGTCCACACGCAGCCCCTCCAGCAGGGCGGGGCTTGCCACCCTTTTCCGGTCAGGACCCCTCGGCAGGCGCTGTTGGTGCCCTCCCCAAGGCCCCTCAGCCCCCAGCGCCCCAGGTTCACCCACAGCTGCCCTCGGGCGGCCAGGAGCTTTCTCCAGGGCTGTCCAAGCTTGCTCGGCCCCGGCTCAGGGCAACTTGAGTGCTGGCCCAGGGGCTGGTCAGTGAGGGTCCAGGCCGTTCCTTCACCGTGTGGACATGAGAACTCGGAACTAGAGGCTGCAGTTGGCAGACAGTGTGGAAACCACTGGGCCTCTCGGGGGACTCAGGCCTGAGAGATTCTCAGAGAGGGGCTGGCCCCCGTCAGATCATCAGGGTACCAGCCTGAGCCAGGTCCTGGAGACCAGAGACGGGGGAACCTCACACTCCCTCCAGCTGTGTCCCCTCAAACATCTGAGCTCGCCTCTGGGTTTATGATAAAACCTGACAACTGCTGAGCACCAGATGTGCACTAGACTCCGAGTCTCGCCTGACCCTCACCACCCCGAGGCGGGGCCTGTCTGGTCACGTCTCTGCAGCAGCAGAACCCAACACTCTCCAGGCTGTACACCCAGCCCGGGTCCTGCATTGGCAGCCTCCCGTGCAGCCAGGGCTGGCCACCTGCCCAAGCCCTGGGTGAGCAGGATAAGGGGGACTGCTGTGTCAGCTTTTGTGTCTGCTCACGGCCTTGATGGCAGGAGCTCTAGCAGCCACCTTGGACCATGAGGCAACTATGAAGAGGGAAGCACATGCTGAAGATGAGAGGAGTCTGGGGCTGGGGGGGGTGGGCGCACCAAGCCACCTTGCACCACTGCCCCTAGACTCCATCCCCGTAAGGGAAGAATAAGTCCAGGCTGCACTACTCTGATTTTCTCTGGTCACAGGCCACAGAGTGACCCTCCGGAGAAACTGTTTTTTATCTCCAACATGTATATATAAAGAAACAGGCTCAGGAGGTGAAGGACATGCCCAGGTAGCAGGGCTGGGGGTTGCATCCCATCCAAACAGAGGAAGAGATGGCCGCCTCTGAGAGCTGCTGGGGGGTGGTCACAGGACGCTGCACAGGAAACCTGTGACCTCGGCCAGCCTGGAGACACCTGGTTGGTGGCCTGGCATCATTTTCCCTCCAGACAGACCCCCAGCCTGTGCCTAAGGCCAAGTGACCCCAAGGCCCACGTCTGACCCAGGCCACCACCCCTGGGCCAACAGTATCCAGATGGGTAGAACCTTCTGGACACAGACAGAGGAATCCAGCCACGCCCTCCTCCCCAGTACAAAAGGCCAGCCACTCCTGCAGAAAAGAACTCAGGTTTATTTGCAGTAGAAACCGTGGTCTGAAAAAACCTATTGGCAAATGTACAGTCTGTGTTCTGTGTGGGGTCACCGCCAGCGGCAGGACCCTCAGACCCCTGACCTGCATGCATCGGGCTCCTAAGGGTTCACAGCTAATCTCAGGTCCCAGCTCCGAAGTCCCCCCAGAGGCTGTCCGTGTCATGCCGAAACCACCCGCATCCCAGCCTGCGCCCTCCTCCCTCCCTGCTGCCAGCAGTGCGAAAACTAACCCAACGGAGACGAGCCTCCAGACGAACATAAACAAAGCAGAACAGTCACAAGAACCAGGCTTCCACGCGGGGTTTTCTCAGTGACCTCCGTTCCCGCCACACCTTGTTGCATGATGACCTCCAAATACACATTATTTTCTGCTATTATAAAATCTCTTCCTTATTATTCACAGACATATAATGGGAGCTTTGGAGGAAATAATTACAAACTTTTTTTTTAACCCCTCTTAAAAATAAACAAGCCAAACCAAAAAAAAAACGAAACGAAACGAAACAAAACCAAACCAAACCCCAACAACAACGACGAAAACCAAAACCCTTCTGACGACTGTAAACACAACAGGGCAGCTGGCTCCCTCCCCTCCCGTCGCGGCCGGGCAGCTGGGCCGGCGGAGCAGAGGCCACATGCAAAGTGCTGGGTGCGCCCTGACGACAAGTTTCGGGTCTGCTCTCTCCGTGGAAAATTCTTCCTCCCCGCCCCCCCGCCTTGCCCACCACCCCAGACACAATCCTGTCACCCTCACTCCCAAAGCCTCTGCTGGCTGCCTTCTGCCTCCTGCTTGCTACACGCCCTCTGAGACCCCTCCCCACCTCCTCCCCAAGCCAGAAGGCTGCGGCGTAAGCCGAGCCTGGAGATCATGAGGCTGACCTCTGAGGTGCCCCTGGGTGCAGCGTGGCCACCAGCACCCACCCCAGCAGGGCCCAGCCTCGGCGACGGCTGACCGTGTGCATCTGAGCCCTGGGAAAAGGGGATCCAGGAAGCCCAGGTTGCAGCAGCAGCTTTGACACAGAGCTGGGAGGAGACAGCATTGCTGGGACTCACACAACGTCTGAGCTGAGAGAATGGGGACTGGCCAAGCCAGCCAGAGGTCAAGGGCCAGGAGGAGTGAGGAGGTGAAGTCCAGGGGGTGGAGCCACCCACCAAGAGCACTTATTAAGGGCTGGCCACAGGCCCTGTTTCATGGGCTGCAGGAGTCTTGGAAGACTTGCCAAGAGCTAGAACCAACATGTGTGCAAAGGTTGGGCAGACTCTCAGTGGCCACCTGGCAGGACGTGGGAGACACAGAGGGCCCCCACCTGCTCGCGAGTGGGGGGTGGGGGGGGCGCGTCCTTCTGGAGAGGACTGTGAGCAGCAGAGCCCGAGTGAGCGGAAAACTCCGTTTGCTTCCCGCCCTCATCAGCGTTTCTAAACCACGTATCCAGCTGGCAGCAGGACAGACAGACACACCAAGGACTCCGGGCAGACAGTACCTCTGACTGGGGAGCAGGGTTGGCAGCTTCATCGTTCCTCAGGCTCTCGCCTGAGAGAGGGGGGCCTCCTTGGGGTCTCTGCACACCCCCAGTGCAGAGGGACGGGGGAGCCTGGGGGGCTGCACAGGCCCTGGTGATGCCCCCTTCTGTCCCCAGGCACAGCGGCCTGCTCTGGCCCCTTCTGCCTCTCAAGGCCTGAAGCTCCCCCTGGGAGCAGCGGGATGCAGGAGGGCTGAGGGTCCAGAGGCTGAAAGGAAGGGGCCAGGGGAAGGTCCCCTCCGCGGTGCCCAGCCCTCCCTGGACGGCACCTGCTTTTCAAACCCAGGCTCCTGAAGGCCATCTTGACAGGACAGGGACAAGGTGAGCTCTGGCCTCAGCTGTCACCCAGAGCTGGGCTCAGGATGCCACCCACGGGCACTCCCTCTCCTTGGCACCCAGGGCTGGCCCAGATTTCCTCTATGTACAAGCAGCGTGTACCCAGGACAGGCCACCAGGGGAAGACTGATGGCAGGACAGATCACATGTAGGATTCTGAACCCCCTCCCCATCCCCACGGGCTGTCGAAGACTGCAAGGTTGGCAGGCATTTTCCCTCTTGGGTTGCAGAGCTAGAGACAGATGTCACCACTGGAGCAACTCTTCCGAGAAAATCCGCGAGTCCTGTCTGTGGTCTCGCTGTCACTGGACTCCCTCCTCTTCTACATATGTTGAAGGAAACCAGCCAATCTGAAAACAACGTCAGACGCTGGTGAGTGTTTGTGTGAAAAAAGTGAGAGTCGCTCAGTCGTGTCCGACCCTTTGTGACCCCATGCACTCTACAGTCCATGGAATTCTCCAGGCCAGAACACTGCAGTGGGTGGCCTTTCCCTTCTCCAGGGGATCTTCCCAACCCAGGGATCAAACCCAGGTCTCCTGCCTTGCAGGTGGATACTTTACCTGCTCAGCCACAGGGGAAGCCCAAGAATACTGAAGTGGGTTTCCTATCCCTTCTCCAGAGGATCTTCCCGACCCAGGAATTGAACCGGGGTCTCCTGAATTGCAGGTGGATTCTTTACCAACTGAGCAATCAGGGAAGCTATCGGGAAGTGTGTGTGGAGGATGAGGGTGAGTGGAGGCTCGTGGAGATGGGGGATTCTTTAAAAGGCTGTTGTTCTAAGGCAGGCCTGTCCCGAGACAGGCGCTGGAGAAGAGGCAGTAAACCTGGTGGAGCCAGGGCCCAGGAGTAGGGTGGACCCTGAAACGCACCAGCCCTGAGCCGTTCGAGACCACCTGCCCACCAGCTAACTTCCAGCAACAAAAAAAGTAACTCCTCTCCAGAGGGAAGCAGCATCCATCCGGAGCCTCTGCAGTGCTTTATGCACTAGCCTGGAATTTAATCAGGCCCAAGTGACGGAAACTAAGATAAAACGCAGGCAGCAGAAACAAATCTACAGGGAACACAGGCACTGGGGTCGTCCATGAGGAAATATAAGTAACCCCCACTTGTCTGCTTCAGAAAACTGATGAAGAAGCAGAAAATCTTACCAGAGAACTGAAATCAGAAACCAAACAGAAATCCTAGAACCGAGAAACATAATGACTGAAATCAAGAGCAGAATGGACAAAACGGAAGACATGGAAGATCTGTCAACAAGAAGTAATGAGATGGAAAACCAGAGAAAATGGATGGAAAACACATGAAACGGCATGAATAACATTCGGGCCTCGGGGGCTGGTGTGCTGCCGTCCATGGGGCCGCAGAGTCAGACACGACTTTGCGGCTGAACAACAACAGGGTGGAAAAGACTCGTGAACAGAGCCCCAGAAAGAGAAAAGAGAGAAAACGGAGCAGACGCAGTATCTGAAGAAATTTCCCAAACAGATGAAGAACATAAAGCCACACATTCAAAAAAGCCCTGTACATCTCAAACAGTAAATACAGACAAAAAGGAAAAAAACATCCATTGGCACATTCTGGTAAAACTGAAGCAAAGCAGAGGTGTTTTTTTTTTTTTTCACACGGAGCCCCGTTTCTTAAAGGAACCACCGTAAGAATGTTGACAGACTTTTACACAGAAATGATGGCAGACTGGGGACGATGGAAAGACAACCGCAAAGTGCAGAAATAGGAGCTGCCAGCCTAGAATTCCAGTTCCAGTAAAAATACTCTGCAAAAATGAACTCAGTACAATGCCTCACAGAATGGAAGCAGGTCTTGGTGGACAGAGGACTGACTATTGGGGCGGGGAATGGCCAAGTGGAGAAGAGCAAGCTTTTCCTTTCAGTAGAATGCCCACCAAGAAGTGTAAAAGAAAAGATAGAAAGTCACTATTTCCTACCATGATAGAAATAACTGAATAGGCAAAATTAATTAATGAATGATAAAATAAACAGGTGAAAGTTTGATGAGGAATAGGCTACTTATCTGATTTCAAAGTATTACCCTGAACATTAATTATTAATTACAGCACATTTATAGTGGAGAACCTTGGCAGATATCACCTGAACCAAGTAATCAAGTGAAGGCCCAGGGGTGTGCTTATGAAGCTCCAGATGCCTCTTGACACTTTGAGAGCTAGTGGTCCCAGCCCTCTAGGTCAACTGCCTAGGACTCAGCGGCCTCATACTTCTGAAGGGCTGTCAGATGAAAACAGGGTCATACGTGAGGGTCTCCAAGGGCAGACAACATGCCAGGTGAAGGCAGACCAATTTCCTACACCTGGTAGTGGAATGGTGAGTGATGGGAGCCAAGTCTGGCCACGTCTATGGGCAGCTGCAGCCCCCCAAAAGCTGGACGTTTCCTAATCAGTGGTTTGTGGAGCTCAGGTACCCTGTTGGGTGACTGCCAATGGAACCGGTCAAAGCCAGGGAGGCCAGACAGGGTGCTGGGATAAGGAGCCACGGGTCGTAGAATTGCAGGCTGGGTGGGGCTACGATGCATCCCTTCCCGTATCACCAAGGTGTAAACGGAGCCCTAAGGAATGGCAGGAACCCAGCAAGGGCACCCAGGCTCTGCTCTCAGGCCTGAGGCAACCTGCCTGCAAAGAGGGTCGGGCACAAGCAAGTGTCGCCACCTTCGCCACAGTGGTCCCCAGAACAGGCCTGAGTACAGACACAGGGTCAGACAGGCCAGGGTCCAGAGCTGAGCCAGGAAGTCGCTTCCTCACAATCTGACCCTAGCTCACGGAGCCTGTGGACGCTGAGTCTTCCGGGCGAGGTCAGAGGGCACAGGGTCGGGGCAGAGTGGTGGTTGGTGTCAGCCGGAGCCCCACCTCCCCAAGCCCCAGAGTGAGGTGGGGTCTCTGGCTGGCGCCAGGGGCCGGGGACCAGGCCAATCCACTCACCCGGCCGTTGGTCTCGCCCTTCCACCAGCCCTGGTCCCCGCCGATGCGACTGTATATCTTCACCACGTCACCTTCCCGCAGTGAGAGCTCCCGCAAGTCGCGGGCGGCGAAGTTGTACCTGGCCACGGCCGTGCCGATGACACGGGGTGTAAACACTGCTGGGGGAGACGGGCGGCATCACACGTGACGTCGGGGCCTCCGGGGGGGTCCTCAGGTTGAGCTGGGTCTCTCCCCTGGGGCCTAGCCTTGTGCCCAGAAGGACACACTCCAATCCCAGGGCCCCTTGATCCTCTGTGGGTGCCCCAGCCTGCAGTTGTGGGCCATGTGAGCTCCACCGGGCTGGGGCCCGAGCTTCACCACCTGCTCTGGGGGCCATCACAGCTCCCTAAGGGCCTTCCCACATGGACAGTGTCTGGGCAACACACAATGAGTGGGCCGCAGGGTGACTGCTGCCTAGTCCCCAGCCTTCACCCTGACAAAGGGCCTGTAAATGGACCCAGGGCACTGGTTTCCAATCTCCCTCATGTCCCCAGTTCCACTGGAACTGGAAACCGGGCTGGACCAGCGTGGCCCGGGACCCAGACGTCCTGACGGACAGGTGGTAATGGACATGATGCGGGGTGTGGGGGGGTTTGCATAAACAGCTGCTGGGGTGGGCTCTGACTCTGGCAGCAGTGGGCCGTGCAGTCAGGGCCAGTCGAGACTGTACCCCTGCACCCAGTCCCACAAGTCCTCCTTAGTATTGCCAAGCGGAACCCACCCCGGGGCTGCTCCCACCTTCCTCAAGGGGGCCGCTGGGCCGTTTGCTGCTACCAGAGGCCAAGCTCCCAGGAAGCAGTAGGGGGCAGTGGCTGATGAGCTGGGGAGGGGTCACGGGCCTGAGCCATTCAAAGGCGAGGGCAGGGCCGAGCCCGACGGTGTCCACAGGAGCGGCAGCCGCCCCCCTCCCACCCCCGCCAGCGTCCACCTGCCCCGCCCCGCCCCGGCTGCAGCGGCTGTGGACACGGTCAGGCCGGGGCTATGGGCCGGCGGGCAGCTGGCGGCAGGCCGGGCCCCCCACGCCCCCGAGCAGCAGCGGTACCTGACCAGAAGGGCGCGGAGGAGCCCTGAGAAGCAAGGCCGAGGCCCTGAGGACTGAGAAAAGAAAAGTTGTAGGAAGCGCAGGAAGCTGCAAAGAGGCGAGAGAGAAGGTGAAAGGCGGGGCTGGGGGCATCCACGCGCAGTCACAGGCAGCGGGGGTGGGGGGCCCTGCCCAGGGCACCAGGAGGGCAGGGGGGCAGCTGGAGCCTTGAGGCTCACCTGGGCACGGGCACAGCTGCCCTCGCCCACGCCCCGGGCACCTGTGTCCTGGACCACCTCCCGGCGGGCGGGCTCGAGCGGGGACGCAGGGAAGGACATGTGCAGAGAGCCCAGCCCCGCGCCTGCACTCAGAGGCACTCACTAAAGGCCCGGCTTCCTCTCTGGCCTGCTCTGCCCGGGTGGGCCCTGTGGCCCTACGAGACCCTGCAGTGGGACGAAGCGGGGTGGCTCCAAGACCGAGCCCCGGGCCCACCTTGCCCGTCTCTCCAGCTGGCCCCAGTGTGTGCCGGGCGGCCCCGTCCCCAAGTCGAGGTCCCAGCTCTGGCTCCCTGGCAGCCGGGGTCCCTGGGCAGGGGGAACGCTGGGCCACAGGGATGGATCTGGGGACGAAGGGACCTGCCCGGCTCCCTCCCCACGCTGATGTCCAGGCAGAGGCACCAAAGTTGGAGCAGGAACTCAGAGCTGGCACCCCCGACTGGTCACACGGGGCTGCCCGGGGACCCTGGCTTGGCAGGGTGGTGGTGAGGAGCTGGGGGACCTGGGCCACCACTCCCAGGGGCGGGAATCAGGAAGGGGCTGGGGTCTAGGTCAGGGAGGCCCACCAGAAGCCTTCCTGGAAGGGGCGTTACCTGGGGAGCGGCTGGAGGCCCTGGAGGCTGTGCGTTCCCGTGCCTTGTAGGGGTACTTGAGTGTGGTGTCCAGCTGCTTGAAGCTCTCCTTGAGCGAGTGGCACTGGTAATACTCCACCAGCTCCTGCGGGGTGCACAGGCACTGCTGCCTCCGCCTCCAGGCAGTCCTCCCGGGCGCCCCGCCCCCGCCCCCGCCTCAGGTTCTCACAGAGGACTGTCTCCTCGACTCTGGGGAACTACCCCTCCTCCTAGCCGCCCCTGACCCCAGCTCCCAGACAGGGGGCGGGACGCGGGTCAGTATGGCGAAGACTTTCGATCCTGTAATTTCTCTCCCAAACATTTCTAAAGGCAGATCCAGGGAAGAAGGCCAGGACTGATGGCCACAGACGCGCCCTGCAACACTCTTCACAGTAGGAAAAAATCAGACCCCCCCACCCACCGAGCAGCAGGGAAGTGCTTCTAGAATCCACAGCGTATCCACGTGACCGAGTGCCACGCGGCTACAGCGGGGCAGGGAGAGAGAGGGCCGTCCCCCGGCACGTGTTCACTGTGCCCAGAGGTAAACTAAGGTTGGGTCCCGTGTGAACAGTGGCATTGTCTGAAAAAGGAACCCATAAACCACACCTGGGCTCCACTCCAGGCAGTGGGGACTCATCCTGAAACAAGAGCGTCAGGGTTGGGGGCACGCTGTGGGCATTTTCTCTCTTACTGTGTACTTTTCTGCGGCCACAGTGGGACGTCTGAGAGCCCACGGGCTCTGGTCAGACGGTCTCCACACACGCAGCACGTGTGACTGAGCAAAGAAACACTGGGTCTAACTTTAAATCATCTTAAGGAGGGCAGCTCATGTATTCATGGCTTTCTGGCTGGGCCGGGACAGTTCTGGGCAAGGCAGGGGCAGGCACTGGAAGCCCTGTGTGCGTGAGTCCGGCCAGCAGCCAGACTTGGATGCAGCCTCCTTGGGCCTTGGTTTCCAGCTCCGGCAGAGGCTTGGCGTGAATGGGCTGTGGGATGCCAGTGACCCTGCTGTCCACCTCAGGGTTTGGGGGATAGAGGTCCTGACCTGGGAGCGGCCTTACCTGTCCCAAGGTGCCTTACAGACCAGCTTTCCCGGATCTTTCTCACACTGGGAACACTCCCCCCACCACCCGGGACTGCAGAAGAGCGGCCCCTAGCCCAGCGGAGGGGGACGTTTGCTGGGCTCTCCCACTGGGAGCCTGGCCTGCAGGAGTGGCTGTGGGGGGCTGCTCCTCCTCGGTGTGGCCTCACTGGGAGACCTGGACCCTCCTCCCACCTTCGGGGATGGGCCAGTGGGAGCCCCCCAGGACCACGTACCAAGAGGCTTTCAAACTTCTTGGCTTCTGTGATGTGGACCCAGCTGTCTTTCTCCACCACCTTGATGTGCTTCACCTCGTCGTTGAACCTAGGCCAAGCACACGGGCACAGTGGTCACTATGCAGGCCAATTCAGCCCCCACCCCGCAGGGCTCCGGGCTTATTGCACATGTGCTGGAGCAAAGACCCTGACCCTCGGTCCACACCTCCTGCTCCCACCCCAGCCTGGGCCTGCCTCCAACTGTCTGTGCATCCATCCAGCAGGCCACCTGGTCTGTCCGAAGCCCAGACTCCCGGGTCAGCCAAGGCCTCGGGCCCCAGAGTCCCACACCTGTCTTCCCCGCAGCCCTGTGGAGACGTCCATCCCAGATGCTGCTTGCTGTCCGCACTGGGGACGTCCCCCTCCCCGCGTCCTCCTCCCTGCCTGCACGTACTTGATGCTTATGGCAAAGCGCTCGGCCTCCGCCGGCCGCTCCCTGATTAGGTAGGTCCCGCTGGCGTGGGATTTGAGCAGGTTGTCGGTCTGCTGCCTCTCCATATTCCCGGCAAACCTGGAACAGAGGAGGAGACAGAGCGGTGTGTACACGTGGCCTGAAGGACAACCAGCCAGGCTCTAACCTGCTTAAGAGCCTATTGGGAAGCGAGGCCACGCCCCGGGAGGCGGGGCGAAGGGTGGGCGGGGCCCAGAGGAGACAGGGGCGGGGCATCTGCGTGCCAGCACGCAGGGTCGAGGTAAGGACCCAGACCCAGCCAGTCCACCTGGGTCTCACCCTCCAGAACCCAGGGTCTGCAAGAGGCATTCAGGGAAGAGGCAGTAGATCAAAATTTCCTTTCCAAATTCTTACTGTTTAGGAAGAAGGAAAAAACACAAACTGCTCACGTAGGGTCTTGTTTTGTGTCCTAACCTTTTGTGTCCTAATCTTTTGTGTCTGAAAGCTTTTCTCTCCATCTCTATGAAAATGAAGCCCACCCCCAGCCCATCTCTTCTCCAGAACAAAGCCTGACCCCATTCGCACCTCCTGTAGGGCTGAGTTGGGACTTCTGTAAATGGATTCATTAGAAAACTGAAGGTCTGTGCGTCAAGTGAAAAATCACAGGCAAGCCCTCCACTCTGCACATTCAAATCCAGTGAACAATGTAGTGGAGGGAACAGGCCCTGGGGTCTCAGAGACATGGGTGAGCTGAGCCCCGGTCCCAGGGAGCCGCTGAGCCAGCAGGCGGAGTGATAAAAGCTGGACCCCAGGCCGACCCGCATTTAAGACTCATGCCTCCCACATCCATGCTCACATTTTATTCATCAAACAGCCCCACTTCTCTCATCAAGCACTGTATAAGCAAATACAGTTATAACTTTTGGGCTTAAATATATGGCTCAGACAGTAAAGAGTCTGCCTGCAATGCGAGAGACCTGGGTTTGATCCCTGGGTCAGGAAGATCCCCTGGAGAAGGAAATGGCAACCCACTCCAGTCTTCTTCCCTGGAGAATCCATGGACAGAGGAGCCAGGCAGCTACAGTCCATGAGGTCACTAAGAGTCGGACAGAACTGGGTGACTAACACTTTCACACCTCCTTTTCTATATTTTATACTCAAGCAAGACCTCATTTAAAAAAGGTTTCATTCTCCTAAATGTTCTAACCTGATGATCTGTTTGTTGATGGGGAAACAGCTGCCTGGGTCGAGAAGATTCTCCCTGTTTCCCAGCGACCCACAGCTGAGAAGGGGAAAGGGGGCTGCGTGCAGCTGGGCGCAGCCACCCTGGAGACACGGGGGCAGCCAGGGACCCCACACCACCACCACGAAGGGGCCCCGCTGACCCACTCACCAGGGGTATGCCGTGTAGTCCATCTCCCGGGACAGCGGCCGGCTGATGGGCGGCTGGCAGGAGAGAACGCTGGGGTCAGTGTCTCCCCGGGGACTGTCCACAGCGTGGGGACCAGCGGTTTCCTATCATCGGCGAGCCGGGGGGCCCAGCCCTGGCTCCCAGCACGTCTGTGGACTCTCGCCCAGAGCCACTGGCCTGGGAGGTGCTGGGACGCACGGTCTCTAAGCAGTGACTTGGTGGGTCTGACTGAATGACTGACTGAATGAATGAATGAGCGTACAGCACTCAACGACCAGTGCACTGTTAGGAGGAGGAGAGCACCCCGAAGGCTGCGGGGACTTCTCAGCGGTGGCCAGGAGCACACCCCACCCTCCCATTCTCCGGTGCAGACGGCCACGGCCCCGAGGGCGGGCACTGGGCCGGCGGTCGTGTGTCTGCAGGCAGAGGGCTGCGTCTGCAGGTGAACCGTGCCGCTCTCCAGACTCCACGCCGTGCCCTCTCTGGCCAGAGCCCTCCCCCCGGCCCCCCTCACTGGACCACAGGCTGGCTAAAAACGCCAGACTACCTGTCCCCACCCCACCCCACCCCAGTCACCACACAGATGGGGAAACTGAGGCCCAGGGCTAGGAAGTGCCTCCCGCAACACACACAGGCCACTCAGTGAGTTAGCGACATTTTCTTCCTCTGCTGTCTGGTCCCCTTGCCCTGTCAGCAAGGCGTGTCCAAAAATGCTTTCTCCTTCACTGGGGCAATGGCCCGCGCCAAAGCAGCAGGCTGGGCAGTGGGGTGGGACCAGAGGCCAGGCAGGGCCCGGTGGGTGGACCAGGGTTCCCGGGAGCCAGGCACCTGCCTCCTGCCACTCTGGGAGAAGTTTCATTCTCTCAGTTCTAGCTGTCTTTTCCCGGGGGCAGGGGGGTGATGCCGTTCATTCAAGGCTGACAGCTTGATGCCTCTTGTAACGCAGCAGGATCTGCTCCACAGCATTCAAATGAAAGAAATGCCACATTGCTTCTTTTCTAAATAACACAACCCCTAGCTCTGCATCTTCAGGTTTGAGGGAGAAGACCTATGAGGGCCCTAAAAGCTGAAGACAGACAGCTGGTCTCTGGTCCATGATGCCTGCTGCAGAGATGCCCATTTTAGTATTTTTAAAACCAGCCATGTCCTCCCACCAGGAGGGCACACCTGCCTCTTGGACTCCCATCCCAGCTCTGAGGCCAGCTCGTGATGGCCTGAACAAGCCCAGGGCGTCCTGAGTGAGGAGGACGTTCTCGGCGCCCATGGCATCCTGGCCCCGCGCTCCAGAAGCTTCCGTGAAAAGTACTCACTCTTCCATCCACAGGACAGGGCTTCACAGACGAGCTGGGGAAGTAGCCTGACTTCCTGGTCTGCACCAGCCGACCCTGAGGGTGGACAGAGGGTCAGGCCCGCGGGGCCTGGCCTGGTGAGTTTTGGGGGTAGGCAGGGGGTTATCCCAAGGAGCACGAGGGGAGTCCCTGAGAAGCCTGTGACAACAGCACCTGTCTGTTGTCACCTTAGCTGAACTCAGAGCCATTCTGGGCAGGAAGGTGGGGGGACACCCCACTTCCCAGACAAGGACTGAGGCCCCAGAGAAGGGGTAAAACTCGCTTGGTGCTGAGACCAGGGCCCCTCCCCTGGCTGCTGTCTCCTCGTATCCACACCGGCCCCTCCCAAGCCGTCAGGGGAACATGGACCTGGGGTCGGGGGCTCGTTCTCCCCGCTCCCTCCCAAGGGCCCCCCAGCAGCCCCCACCTTCCCTTCAGCCAAGTCTCTGCAGGGCCACCCAGACCTCACGGGCCTGGGGACACCTGAGGGAGAGGAGGGGCAGTGGGTGGCTGGGGTCAGCGTGGGAGAGATCGGACCGCAGCCACTGACTCAGCTCTCGAATCTGCAGTCACGCGAGGCACGGCCTAGGGCAGTGAGCCCGTGAGTAAGGACGCAGTGACAAGGACCGCACACAACGACGAGGCCGCCAGTAACAGGACTCGGACACTGGTGAACACGTGCGCCAGTTCTGAGCAGGTCACCCTGGTCCCCGGGCTGGGTGAGTGCCCTGCGTCCCTGAGGCCCCGTGGACCCCCGGGGGTGGGGCTCAGGAGAGGAGCCCCACGGACCACCCCACCCCCCTTCTCGGCCTTATAACCGGAACAGCAAGATTCTCGGCTCAGAACCACAGACCATCACGGGGACCTGTGTCTCCTGGGGGATGGCTATGCGGGGCCTCGGACACGCTGTCCCCGCAGCGCTGGGCACGGTGGTGCTGGCCTGGACTGGGGCGGGCTGGGAAGCAGGGTGGGAGAGGCGTGGCCTGGGTGAACAGGACGCAGCCCAGGCCAGGGGCCGCGGGGAAAGGGCTCGGACGACGACGGCGTCTCTGGCGAGGGGACGTTGCTCCCCCTGCCACGTCAAAGCAGACACCCTGATGCCCAGGCCCTGCGAACAGCCCTCTTCCCTCCGTCTGATGGTCTAGCACCCACACCCACCCCTGCCTGCAAACGCAGGACTCTCCACTTCTGCCCTGGGGAGTGAGGAGGGGGCAGCTGGGGGTGAGAGCCTCCCAGGACCCACCTCCCACCACTGAGACTCGGGGTCGCCTCTCAGCAGCTCGATCACATCGCCCGTCTGGAAGGTCAGCACCGGCTTCCCGGGTGGAGCGGGGTTGCCATGGTAATTCTGCACAGCCACCATCTTGGGACCTGTGGAGGACAGGGCAGGAGAGGCCTGGTTTGGTGACTTCATCCCAAGGCGCCATTGGCTTCCCCGGCCTTCTTGGGCATCTTGGGGCTCTTGGAAGTGGGTGGGGCCCTGTAGCATCCCTCCTTGAATTCTTCCCCTAAGACTCCCATGTCTCTTTGTCAAACATTGTAAGTTATCAATAAACTATTTATGTGATGAACAGATTCAGGGTATCATTTCCATAACAGTAACCTCTTTTTAAAGAGCACTTTATGTGCCTTCCTCCAGACACCCTGGGATCTGTGACAGAGCGCCGCGTGGAGCGGGAGACCATGCATTCCTCCCGTTAGAGACGGGGGCGGGGTCAGCGGCCAATCGAGGCCACCCGGCTGCTCACGGCTACCTCTGGGCTGACACGGGGGCCCGACTGCGCCCCGGAGAACTTGTGGGCCTCTCGAGCCCTGCTCTGACCGGCCCAGCCTTGCGTGGGCCGTGTCTGCCACGTCTGGGCCGTGTCTGCCAGGTCTGGTTCTGACACCTGGTGCCCTGGAGGCGGGAGCGTCTCTTGTTTCCTGCTCTCATGATTGGCTTGGACTCTGTCTGCAGCTCGGGCTCCTGATGCTTTCAGTTCTACCTGTGCCCAGCGCAGAGCAACCGGGACAAGGGGGACGGGAGAAAACGGGAGTGTGACAGCACAGATGTCTGCTCCGCTCAGGGTCGCCAGGCCGCAGCTCAGAGCCTCCCCTGGGCTGAAGGGACCCTGGGCAGGCTGGGCCCTGTCCCCACCCCTGGCGCTGTGTCGTCAGAGACTAAGACGGCTCCCAGGGGAGGCCATGGAGGCGGGAGGGAAATGGGGCCAGAGGCCGCACAGACCCTGGGAGCCCAGAGCTGGGAACTCGGGGCGAAGCCGGCAGCCGCCGTGGTCAGGCCCAGACTCCCAGGGTGACCGCCGACAAGGACGACAGCAGAGAAGGCCCAAGTCCCAGACTCACCTGGCCCCGCTCCAGAGGCGTCCTGTGAGGGCAAGGACAGACGACAGTGAGGACAGAAGGCTGCCCAAGCAACGGGCAACCCCCACCCCCTACACCCAATGACAGAGCTCAAGGCAGGGACACGTCCTGGACACACACGGGGACTTGTGACAATTTCCCCGTGGGACCTCCACCCTCCACTTGGTGCCCCTCCGAAGCCCTGGACATCTGTCCTCTTCCCCCTCCCATCCCTGACCATTAATTCCCACCTCCTCCAGAAGCCTGCCCTGACCACCCCACCCAGGGCATCCCCGCTCAGAGCCTGGGGCTTGTCTCCTCGTCTGGGACAGGTCTTGCTGCACACAGTAAATGTGGGGTGTTCGCTCCTCCTGGAGGGCGTCTCTGCACCCCACGTGAGAGCCTGCTAAGTGCTGGACCGCATGGCCAGGGAAAGACATGACGTCCACACCCCATAAGTGAACTCAGCGACCTCATCTCTGATTTGGCTCAAGAGAGGGCGCTACATCAATGGGGACAGGAGGGAGGTGGGTGGACGCCTGTCGTGGAGCTGAGCACCCACAGCCCCAGCAGGACCCCGGGCAGGCGGCACGGGTGGCAGCTGGGCCGGGGGACGAGCTGGCGGGCCCCAGGAGGCCGTGCCCGGGGACCCGTTTCTTTGTGGTGACCACAATGGAAAACAAAGGGCCCTCGTGACCAACGGGGGCCCTGCGAGCCGGCCTGGCCCCATGAGCCTGAGGGCTGGAATGGCTGGGTCTTTCTGGCTCCGGGCACAGGGCGGCGTGTGGTGCAGGGCAGCGGGAAGGGAACGGTCTGGCGGACTCACCGGGTCTGCAGGAGAACCTGGAAAGAAAGCACACTGGGGTCAGAGGGCAAGGGGCCAGCACTGTGGGCCGGAGGTCTGTCACCTCACGGCAAGAGCCGCTGGGGGCACCCGAGTGTGCAAGAAGGGGCGCAGCAAGGCCCGTGGGCTCAGACAAGGATTATGGACACGCACGGCTGGTGGCCATGAAAATCCCTCAGTTCCTTCTAACGGCAAATTCTGAGCCCTGGTTACAGGGGGCCCATGGGAGAACACCCCCAGCGTATCTGGCCCCACGGCCAACAGGCTTCCTGCACGAACCAGCTCTGCTCCAAGGCAGCAGCTCCCCAGTCACGGGGCGGAAGCCAGGCCCAAAGGGAAGAGTTCGACAGTTGACTAGTGATGCCTGCCACGGGCAAGGGACAAGAGACGGAGGAGGCAAGCTACTCCGTCAGCCCGCCTGTTCACACACACGGGGCACGCCAGCTTGTCAGATGGAAGGCGAACATTCTAGAAATTCTTTCTGCCTGCCCTGGGGTGACCCTAGGCGAGGACACAGCGCCGGGCTGGGCCCCAGCCATCCGACCAGCCGGGCGGCCAACTCCACCACTGGACAAAGCAAGCGCCACAGCGGCTGACGTGTGGCTGACGGGCCTTCAACACCTCCTCACACTCACGGTCGCAGCCTGCCTTGGGCAGACGCAGGAATCCGACCCTGAAGAGCAGAGGTTAGGGGCGTCAGGCACCATGCGGGCAAGCAGCTGGTGCCCCCAGGGGAGGCTTCCTGGGGAGACGCACCCTGGGAGGGTCCAGCATCTCCCTGGGACATCCTGGCCGCAGGGGCAGCAGATGAGTAAACCTGCCCAGCCCAGAGGTGGAGCCAACGAGGCCGAGGAATGTTGCCCGAGACCAGGAGGAAAGATAAGCACGTGGGTTGTGGGTCAGAAGGGAAGCAGCTTGGACTGTGCAGAGGAGATAAAGCAGGAGGGGCTGGGGCAGAGCAGAGAGACAAGAGAGGGAGGCATGCACCTGCCCTGGGGGGGACCACGACCTCTTAAAACAAAGCCAGGGGCCCACCAGGGGCTCTCGGAGTTGCGGGGAGTATGCTGACAATGTCAGCTTGCAAAAGACATGCCATCGCCTCTCCGGTGAGGCCTCAGCTGTATGTGTGTGCTAAGTCACTTCGGTCGTGTCCAATTCTGTGAGACCCCGTGGACTGTAGCCCTCCAGGCTCCTCTGACCATGGGATTCTCCAGGCAAGAATACTGGAGTGGGTTGCCATTTTCTCCTCCTCCAGGGGATCTTCTCAACCCAGGGATCAAACCCGTGTCTCTTACATCTCCTGCATTGGCAGGCGGGTTCTTTACCACTAGTGCCACTTGGGAAGCCCTCAGCTATACATATGAAAAACACAAAAACCTAAAAAGGATTGGAATGGGGGAGTCTGCAAAAAAAGGAAGAAGGCAGGAGATGGCCATCAGCAGTTGTTTTTGCCTGGTGTGATCACGACTTGCTTTTATCTCGTTTACTTTCCTCCACATTTTGTATGGAAGGTGGGTATTTAACAATCAGAAGGCAAAGAGAAACAGAAAGATTATTTAAAACTTAGAAAACTAGTTAGGGAATATGCCAAAATACCACCTTTGATTATCTCTTAATACATTCATAATCGATAATTATTTTCTTCTTTATTCCATTTCTTCTCTTATTTTTTTTTTCGCCCCTCTATTATTTTTGACAAATAAGTATGTTACTTTCAAGACCAGAAAAAAAAAAGTCAAAAGAAATGAACCATCCAGTCTCTTGACATGAAGGACACGCAGCCACCAGAGGGCGGTATCCACTGGCAAAGCTGCAAAGCCTCCTTCTCTGGGGCCAGAGGGGCCGGCGGCTTCCTCCAGCCTGGAGCAGAGCAGCAGGGCTGCTGAACCTCCGCTGGGCCACAATGGGCGGCATCAGGCTCAGTTGGGACGAGGGGGTCCAGGCTGACCTGTGGGACCCTCCTCCCGGGTCAGGGCGCTGGGCCAGCAGTCGCAGTAAATGCGGCACTGACGAAAACTCCCCTGCTCTGGGCGCTGGTGTGTTGGGTGATCAGCAGGCCTGGCACGTCCTCCCGTCCACCTGGAGCGCGTCAGGCCTCTCTGAGCGCAGGTCCCCCGGGCGTGGACGGCAGCGTGGCCGCCCCGTCTCACGGGGCCGCGGGGGCGGCTCAGCCCACGTGAAGCACTGTGAGCGGTGCTGACGCTCAGCACAGGCCTGAGCCTGGAGCCCACGGACGGCCAGCCCTGACCACGGCGGCGGCTGCAATCTTTGGGAACTGTCTGAGGCTTCCGGCTGCCATCCAGCTGCTCTAGGCTGGGCACGCCCCCAGCTCATCCCCCAAACCAAGACGACTCAGAGGAGCCTCAGCCTTCCCATCTGACAAATGGGCCCGGGGCCAAGGGGAGCCTTGTGTAATAAATGCTGGGCATGCAGGGGAACCAGCTACAAATGGGGCAGGGGAGCCGGGGGCCAAGGTGTTCCTCTGTGAAGGGAAATCTCCACGAACTGCCAAGGACGTTCTCTGCCCAGGGCCCGGTGGGGGTCTAGAGTCTGAAACAACTGCAGTGCGTCAGAGAAAAGGCAGAAGGCATTGAAGGCATTCAAGAGGCAGAGAAGGGCCAGCAAGAGTGTGGTTAGGAGGAGGGCTTGGCCGTGGAGACCCCGCCCGTTCTCAGGCTGGGCCTGTGTGCCCAGGGGCAGATGCCCCCTGCCCCCCCGAGCCTCAGTTTCCTCATCTGGTCCTGTCTCGTGGGGCCACCACTGCAGGAAAGGAGAAGGTGGGCAGGCCGCTGTGAGGGGTGGGCCGGCCCTGGGGCTCGTGCCCCACAGGCGGGGCGGGGTCGGTACTCACTGATCTTGCAGGGAGGGGTCACTTCCAGACACTCCTTGTGTGCCCCGACGCCACACTTGGTGCAGAGGTAACCCTGGTAGAAAGTACCCCTGTGCCAGGGGAGGGCAGGAGGCGAGATGAGCCCCGACCCGCCTGGCCTTCCACCCTCCCGAGCAGCCAGCCCAGCCCCTGAGCCCCCAGGACCCCCGCCCAAACGCACAGCCTGGCACCGGCCCTCCCCTTGGACGGTCCGGGCCTGGCTCTGCAGCGCCTGTGACGGGCCCCCCGGGACAACCGCCTCCCCTCCCCGCTGGATCCCAGGCACCGCGGGCCGGCAGGGCTCACACAGACGGGCCACTCCCCCGGGTCTCTGGGGCCCAGCGCAGCGCTGGCCTCAAGGCGCTGGGCGCTGCGAATGCAGGACGGGGCAGTCCCAAGCGCCCTCGGGGGCCGGGAGCAGGGCGCCCACCTGAGGAACATGCGGCAGGCCTTGCAGTTGGTGGTCTTGTCGAACGTGTACATCTGGAAGCTATGGTGGTTGGCGTTGGCCTTGTCGGGCTTGATGTTTGACCTGGAGGGAGAGTGGGCGCCAGGTTCCCTGAGCCCCACTGACACGGGAACCCTGGAATCAGCCGGGGGTCAGGGGGCCAGGACGCAGGAGCCGGGCGCTGCCAGAACTCCCAGGCCTACCCGGGGACCCTGACGCCCCAGGGAGGGTGGGGGTCCAAGCAGAGGCTTTCGAGACGTTTCTGAGGGTGACGGTGAAGGGCTGTCTCTGGACAGGGCTTGGGTGTGGGCCGGGGCAATCCCTCGTCATGACTCAGCAAAGCCGCTAAGGATGTCACTGTGAGTGAGCCCGAGATGGAAAAATCTAAATGAATCGTGAGCTCACGATGGGTCCCCTCAAACAGTGCGGGGACTGCACCCATGTCTGCAATTCGCCAGAGCGAGCCCACCCCACCAGCAGACGGCTCCAGGGCAGGAAGCGGGGTGGGGGACAGGGGACAGTGTGTGGCAGAGAGCAGCCCAAGATGTGAACGCAGGAGCCCAGGTGTTTACCACGACGTTTTTGGATAAATACTTGAAGTTTTTCACAACAAAATATGGGAAGAAAATTACAAGCCCTGGAAGCCGCGGGGCCCACCGCCTGGCTGCCACCTTCTCCGATGTGCCCCACGTGGGACCCTGTTTGAGCCTCCCAATAACCCCAGAACCAGCATCGCCCTTCCACCAGGAGGGGAGGTGAGTGCACCTGCCTGGAGGCCCCAGGCCCAGCCCCCTGGCCTCAAGGTCGGATGTGACAGGGGACCCCCATGACCAGCTTTCTCTGTGGGGCAACTGGGGCTCCTCCTGGATTTCACAGAGAAACGGCTCCAGAGCTGTCCCCAGAGGTGACCATCCACAGCCTGGAAGGCCCCGAGGACCCAGGTCACCACGAGTCCTTCCGGCATCACGGCCGTTCCTGGCCACTCGCTGCCCAGCCACACAGGTGTGGGAGGCTGGGCTCTGGGGGGCAGACCCTCCAGCTGCTGGTAGATTAAGGATCAAGAATGCCACCCGGGGGAGGGGACTGGCTTCACCCAGGGCAACGGAGACAGGCTGAGCCTCGGGTCACTGGAAGGACCTCTCATCTGAGAAGCCCACGGGGGGCCGGCCACCCCCACGGCCCTGTCAGGGCGGACTCACATGGCCATCTCAAACTGCTCCATCCATTTCCTCTTCATGTCCTCTGTCTTGCAGAAAAACTGGAAGCCCTGCTTGCCTTGCAAGTGAATGAGATAGAAGCCGTAGGACCACTGCGGGGAGACGGGAGCACGCTTGGAACAGGCGCGGGCAGGCATGCACTCACACTCGTGCTGGGCTGCACACGCACACGCGTCTGTATGTACACGCTTACGTGTACATGCCCTCTAACGAGACGTCCCAGGGCCCCTCCAGGATGGCGGCCCAGCCGCTTCCACTCCCTAAACGTGATGCCAGGAAAACTCACTGGTCTGATGTAGAACAACAGAAAACAAACAAAAAAAAGGCAGAGGCAGCCATGGGCCATGGGAGCAAAGCTGGCGGAGCCTGCCCAGCCCTCGGCCACCACCACGCCCGGCCAGCGCTCAGGGCCTCCAGAGGGAATGAGGAAGAAGGGTTTGGAAAAATGAGCCCGTTTGTGTCAGAAAGCTAGAGGGGAAAGGAAAAGAGGGCAAGACAGAAAGAAGAAAGAGAAGACGGCAGAGAGGAGACAAAGGCCCCAGCTCTGAAAGCACCCGCCCTCAACCTCCAGGGACAGGGCCATCACTTCACGCCCTCAACTGCGGGCAGATCTGTGATCGCCAACGCATGTCGCCTCATAAGCCAGAGGCCGAGGCAAGGCCGAGGAGAATGCCACAAGCTTGCCTGGCTCAGGCCCACCCGGAGCCCCCAGACCCACTCCCGGAGCCCCCAGATACCACCCCCGGAGCATACAGATCCCACCCGGAGTCCCCAGACACCACCACTGGAGCCCCCAGACCCCACCCCCGGAGCCCCAAGATCCCACCCGGAGCCCCCAGACCCCACTCCCGGAGCCCCCAGACCCACCCCCAGAGCCCCAGATCCCACTCCCGGAGCCCCCAGACCCCACTCCTGGAGCCCCCAGATCCTACCCAGAGCCCCCAGACACCACTGCTGGAGCCCACTCCTGGAGCCCCCAGACCCCACTCCTGGAGCCCCCAGATCCCACCCAGAGCCCCCAGACCCCACTCCTGGAGTCCCCAGATCCCACCCAGAGCCCCCAGACCCTACTCCCAGAGCCCCCAGATCCCACCCAGAGCCCCCAGACCGCACCCCCAGAGCCCCCAGACCTCACTCCCGGAGCCCCCAGACCCCACTCCCGGAGCCCCCAGATCCAACTCCTGGAGCCCCTAGACCCCACTTCTGGAGCCCCCAGACCCACCCAGAGCCCCCAGACCCCACTCCCGGAGCCCCTAGACTCCACTCCCGGAGCCCCCAGGCCCCACTCCGGGCTCAGGGAAGAACTGTCAGCACCAGGCCTGGAGGCAGGAAGGCAGTGAGCAGCAGGGCGCCGGGAGCTTACCATCTTCCCATGAGACTAGGCAGCATGAGGAGAGGAAAGGAAAAGGGGAGATGAGGTCATCGAGGAGCCTGGCCCAGCCCCGCGTGGGCGACCACAGCCCAGGACACAGCCCACGCCAAGTGCCCCGGGCCGGGGCAGCCAGGGCAAGGCCCTCCTCCCAGAGGGGAAGGTGGCGGGCTGCACTCAGGGAGAGTAGCAGGCAGCATCCTCAGCCCTGAGCCTGGGAGGAGCTCCTGCTTTCTACCTGTCAGCTCGAGAGTCCAGGCTCTTTAGCACTTTGGTTCCCTGCACCCCACCCAGCCCAGGGCTGCACCTGCTAGGTGCTCAGCACTGAGTGCAGCAGTCATGGCCCCGCCCCCAGCAGTCATGGCCCCGCCCCCAGCAGTCATGGCCCCTCCCCAGCAGTCATGGCCCCACCTTTATCAGTCATGGCCCCTCTTCATCAGTCATGGCCCCGCCTTCATCCGTCATGGCCCCGCCCCCAGCAGTCATGGCCCCGCCTTCATCAGTCATGGCCCCTCCCCAGCAGTCATGGCTCCTCTTCATCAATCATGGCCCCGCCCCTAGCAGTCATGGCCCTGCCTTCATCCGTCATGGCTCCGCCCCCGTCAGTCATGGCCCCTCTTCATCAGTCATGGCCCCGCCCCTAGCAATCATGGCCACGCCCCCCAGCAGTCATGGCCCCGCCCCATCAGTCATGGCCCCTCTATATCAGCCATGGCCCCGCCCCCAGCAGTCACGGCCCCTCCTTCATCAGTCATGGCCCCTCTTCATCACTCATGGCCCCTCCCCATCAGTCATGGCCCCTCTTCATCACTCATAGCCCTGCCCCCAGCAGTCATGGCCCCCCCTCCTTCATCAGTCATGGCCCCACCCCCAGCAGTCATGGCCCCGCCTTCATCAGTCATGGCCCCGCCTTCATCAGTCATGGCTCCACCTTCATCAGTCATGGCCCCACCCCCAGGTGCCATGGCCCCGCCTTCATCAGTCATGGCCCCACCCCAGCAGTCATGGCCCTTCCTGCACCAGCCCACAGCCCCCTGGCTGGGCATCAGAGTCTGACAAGCCATAGCAAGACCCATTCAGCACCTTCCTCCAAAGAGGGAGGGCTGAGGAGGGGCAGGAGTGTCTCTTTGCTTCACCAGCACAGGGGCTGGAGCTAGGCTGCCAATATCTAAGGCTGGACTCCACCAGAGGCCTGGGGCAGGGCCCCCACTCAGCATGCTCACTGGGGAGCTGGGATCTGGATTTGGGGCCCCTGCCCCAACCCCAGGAAAGACTCAGACGAGAGGCCAGGAAGGTGCTGGGCCTGACAGAGCGGCTAGAGGCCAGCCCACCCACCAGACCACTCTTTGTCTGGCCACCCCATGACACCTCCCTCGGCAGGGGTCAGCGCCTGCCCCGGGCCCAGCCCCAGCCTTAGAAGACCCTCGGTCGCCCCAGGAAGCCAAAGGCCCACCTTCTTGACGTCCTTGTTGTTCATGGGGTCATCGGTCATCTTGTGGAAGAGCAGCTCTATGATCTCCTTCAGCTCGTAGCTGTAGCCCCTCCTCTTGCAGACGATGACCACCTTGTCAAACAGGAACAGGTACCTGCCCGGCAGCGCAGCCCAGGACCCATCAGCTCGGCCAGCGCCCTGGGCTCTGAGGTCCCGCGACAGCCACGGGTGCCTGGGTGGGCAGCGGGAGGGCTGTTCCCTCCCCGAGCCTGAGCCCGCCCCCCTGGCTAACTCTGACCCCTCAGCCAGGTCTCAGCTGCCCAGACACACCTCTTCCAGAAAGCCCACCTAGGCTCCTGCCCCCGGGGGCCCGAGGTGCTTCTGGGCCCCTCTGCCCCTCGAGCCGGCCCTCCTCCCAGCACTGGCCTCCGACGGTCACTCTCACTGACATGTCCATCGCCCAGCGGACTGGGAGCTCCTTGGGGGCAGGGCTGATATCTGCTGTGACCCTGGCCACGGTCCCAGGCCTGGGACACGGTAGGTGCGAGCGGAGGATGAACAGACCAGGGCCATGCCAGCTCACTGGGGGCTTTCCTGTGTCCCGCCCGGCACTCCCCACCATCCCTTCGGCAGAGAACTCTCACAGCCGCCCCTAGGAGCCTCCGGCTGGCCCCTAGCCCCATGCAGTGCCAGCCACGGGCAGGGCGGCCACTGGCCGTCTCCCTCACAGAGAAGGAAGGAGCAATTAGAATGGAGCCACCTGAAGCTGAATCCACAGGAGAAGCTGTTTCCAGACTCGCAAGGGCGCGGGGTGCCCCTGGGGCGGGGCGTCCGCTCACCTGTCTTGCTTGGTGTGGTTGACTATGGACCGGACCTTCAGCTCCCCGTCGATCTTCGGTCTCCCAAATTCCTCCAGTTTCACTTGCTGGGAAAGAAAGGAGATGGCCGTGAGCCCTGGAGCCAGAGCATGTTCCCTATGTGGAGAGAAACGCAGGTGGGCACGTGCCCGGGGCAGCCGTTTCCCACAGAAACGCCCCTCAAGGCGGGGGCCATGGGAGACCAGCCCTGCGGTTCCCGGCTGCTGCTGAGGATGGCGCGCGGAGGGGAGGGGAGGGAGGAGCCCGGCCTGGGGGCCCCCACTCTGGACTCCCCCCAGATCTGCGGCAACAAAGGGCGATTGATGGGGCGCTCACGGTAACAGGCTGCTGTTGTGTGGAGCCCGGGTGGAAACCTGGTGGGGAAAGCCAGATGCCCGACCCGGAGAAACCGAATTAAAAAGAGAACAAACAGCGCTTATCAGACAGACGGTGGGCGGGGCAGGGGGTCCTGCCTGGGGTTCATTTGCCATAGGAAGAGCCTCCGAGTCAAAACCCTCTCTCTGGTTTGCAGGGATTTCAGTTTCGCTTTCCGCCTGCTTTGTACCCATTTGCTCTGCTTTGATTCACAAAGACCGCTCTGGAGAGGTTCCCCTGAGCCCGTCGATGCGGACAGATAAAGGTGGGGACGTTGCCAAGTCCTCTGGGACAAGCTTGCCCAGCGTGACTATGCAGGCTCTCAGGATCTGCTTTCAGAGCTCTCTGTGTTTTCCAGAAGCTGCCAGAGCACGACTGAGCGTGCATCGTGGGGGCTTTCCTGGTGGCTCAGTGGTAAAGAATCCCCCTGCCCACGCAGGGGACAAGGCTTCGCTCCCTGGCCCGGGACGATCCCACATGCCTTGGAACAGCTAAGCCCATGTGCCACGACCACTGAGCCTGTGCTTCAGAGCCCAGGAATTGTAGCTGCTGCAGCCCTCGAGTCCTGGGGCCCACGTCCCAAACAAGAGAAGCCAGCCCGGTGAGAAACCCTGGCAGCCTAACTGGAGAGCAGCCCCCACTCGCCACAACCAGGGAAGGCCTGTGCAGCAACCAAGACCTACACAGCCAAAAACAAAAAGTAAATAAAATTTAGAAAAAAAAAGGTGCAGCACTGGGGTCACCCAGGGTGGGACCAACACCCTGATCAGTGACGCAGAGACCCCAGGTCTCATCTCCAAAGTGCGGCAAGAAAGGCACCAGCTCCACCGTCTCCGATGGGATCCAGAGGAAACCGCACACCTGCTCACCCGCTGTTTAATGTTTGCTATTAAATGAGCAAGAACTACCGGTACTTGTACAAAAGTAGTGCCCGTCCATCCATCGAGAACATCCGACGCTCAGAGGGGATGACCGACAGGCCAGGCCCCGCCAGGCACTGACACCGCCACCAGCAGCCTGGCACAGTTGCCCTTAACCCCCTCGGCCCTCTGACAGGACAGAAAAATCGGTCCAGTCATAATGCTGTCTGGCAACTTCTGTGTTCTCTGCAGGGTGACACGTGGTTTTCACATCCCATGTCTGCACGGGCAGTCCCGTCTGGGCTCTTCTGACCCTGGTGGGGTAGCTCAGGGATCTGCCCTAAACAGCGACTCCCCTAGACCCTGTAAGTGCGGGGACCAGGAGGTGAAAATGTGTGTAAACCAGAGGTTTGTGGCCAGGGTGATTCTGCACCCAGGGGCATCTGGTGCCGTCTGGAGGGGTGTGTGGCGGTCATCACTTGGGCCCCCAAAGGGCTACTGGCATCAAGTGGACAGGGACCAGGGGTGCAGCCCACCATCCTGTGACGCCCAGGACAGATGCCCCCACCACGAGCGGCCGTCTCTAGGTGTCAGCAGTGCCGAGATGGAGAAACCTCGGCTAAACATCCTGCAGACTGCGCGGAGCCAGCGCTCACGGACACGGCGGGGGGAACACCAGCCTGCTTCCCTCCCCGCAGGACAGCGTGCTTCACCCAGCGCCCGAGGCTGAGCCTCTGATGGACCCGGCGATCGGGTCCCGTGAGGTGTCACCCTGCTAGAGGCCAAGGTGGAGAGGAGAGTCCAGGGCAGCTCCCGGACAGGGTGACCAAACCCTCTCCACTGTCCCTCCCAGGGACCGCAGATGGGGGTGGCCAGGGGCCTGGACCAAAAGAAGCCACAGCCCCCTGGAAGCCACATCCTCCTCTTGGACCCAAGAGAGCCCCGGTCCAGGCCGGGCAGGGAGGGCGGGGCAGCACCAGCGTCCTTCCCCCCGGGCCCTGCCCCTCCGCCCGCGGCCACCTTGTGCACAGGGCACCCGGGCTGGACAGGGTGCACAGCCCGGCAGGTCAAGGTCAGACTCGGCTCCAGAAGCTGCTCCCCTCCCTCGGCAGGCAGCACGGGGCATGGCTGCCCCTGCCTCCACGGCCCCGACGGGCAGTGTGCGGTCACCCTTGTGCTTATTCAAATCAAGATTGTGAAAGTAATGTTTAGAAATTATATCTATATCTACAGAGAGAGAGAGACGGTCACAATTATCTCCACTCTTCGGGCAGTCAACTCACTTACCAAGTTTTCTATAGAGCTCTGAAATTCGCTGATTTTCTTCAGGGTCTCTTTGTCCCGTTTAACTTCATTTATGTACATGGCCAAGTCCTGGGACACAACAGAGGTGGGGAGGGGTTAACAGGCCCGTGCCGGGCACCGTCCGAGGGCCGGACGTTCCCGGAGCACCGTCCCCTGTCCCCAGAGGAGACTGGGCCTCCAAGTCATGTGGGGTGAGAGGCGTCATCCACTTGAGAAATAAGTAAGACAGGGAAGGTGCAGCCCATCGGCAGGCCGGGAAACCCCCCTCATAGACTAGAGTGGCTCCTTTCCATCCGTCAGTCGGCTCCCTTCTCGGTCCGAGTGGTAGAGAACAGCCAAGGAGACCTGGGCCAGCCCGCTCCTCGTGGAGCAAGGGCAGCCCTGGGCCCAGCCGTCCGCGCGCTGTGGCCTCCCAGCGGTCCCTGCCTGCCGCGCTCCAGCAGGCTGAGGGGGCAGGCACCCAGAGCCTGGGGTGGCGTCCGGGAGGTGGACGGTGGGTGGGTGGGGGGCGAGAGCCGGCTTCGGGCTCCCCTCCAGTGCCCCCTGCCCGTCCCCACGAGGGAGCCCACCGGCAGGGCAGATTCTGAGACCTGAAGGCAGGACGGTGAACTGTCCAGCCCCCGCGGCCTCCGCGGCCCACGGCCTGGACCGAGGCTTTCCAGTAGGACAGGCTGCTCAGAGGGCCTCCCGACACAGCGCCAAGCCGCTGGGCGCGGAAGCCAGCAAGGGGCGGGCCCCCCAGGAACATGGCTTTGTTAAGGACAGAGAACGCACAGGGCACAGCCCGGTGAGCAAGGCCAAGTCCAGCCTGAGCCAAAGCACAGGTGAGAAAGATGCAGACCGCGCGGGGGCCTGCCCGGAAGAGGCGGGTGTCAGGGGCCAGGCAGCCGCAGGCGGCGGGAGCCACGGGCTGGCTCTGAGTGGGCAGGGACTGAGCCGGGCTCTCCTTTCAGGGCGGAGCTGCTCAGCGGCTTCCGTGGATAGAGTGGGCAGGGGAGAGGCGGCGTGGCTGGGGTGGGGGGCATTTCAGAAGCGGCTGCCACAGGGCTGGACAGAGGGAACCACGGGGCCAGGAGCCCAGAACCGAGTCCGCTGCCTGGGTTCTGCTGACGGTGGCAGTGGACAGTCAGAGAGGCAGGAGGAAGGGGGTCCCGGGGGAGTCACCGCAGGCCGGGGGGTCGGCTACTGAAGAGAACCCAGACCCCACACACACACACATGGCCCCTCTGCTCTTGGTGGATCTCATCCACCATCCTGCCCCCTCCTCCATCTCCTGCCGTCCCAGGAAAACCTACGTCTCGGGTCACAGAGGTCAGGTCGTTTGTGAGCCCAGGTCCAGTCCAAGACGGCAGGCCCGGCCCGCAAAGCCCTGTCACCCAGCCTCCCCCCTGCCTCGGTGACCCACCTGCATGGCCTCCAGCGCTTCTTTGAGCTGCTGCCTCTCTGGCCGGTCGGTGGAATGGCTCAGAAGTTCCTGGAGCGCGGAGGGGAGTGGGTCACCACTCAGGGCCTGGGCCCGCCCTCCCTGACCCAGCACCCCGTGTAAACAGAGAGACAGCCCCCCGCCCCCGGACAAGGCCCCCCGCACCCTCCCCCAGGCTCTGGTCTGACTGCCCAGCTCCAGAATGGTGGCAAGTCCACCCCCAGGAGACACGTGGCTCTGAGCAAGCTGTTCCCAACTCTCGTGGGTAAAGAGAGGGACGTTAAGACAGCACTCCAGCCCGGCTCACCTTGAGGAGCAGGTGGTATTTGAGCACCCTCTGCATGGGCACTACCAACAGGTCCTGCAGCTTGAACTTCCCGTCCTGGACCTTCAGGGTGCATTCCTGGGTGTCGGGGGAGCAGCAAGTGGATTTAGAGCATCCTTGCTCAGGGATGCCAGACCCCAGCACCCCCATCCCCCAGCCTGGGGAGGAGGGCAGACCCAAGCCCTGAACTACCAGCCAGGGTGTCCAGTGGCTCTCTGGTCAGGCTCCCAGACACCCTCCCCACACCTGGTGTGTGCAGAGGGCAAGGGGCATGCTGCCTCTCACAGCCTCAGGAGTCTGCAGTGGCCACCTGGGGGTGGATTCTGAGCGACCCCTGGCCTGGGGTCTACCCAAGATGCTCAGGGGAGCCAGCTCACACTAAGTGGGGACCATCCTCAGGAATGAGGGCTTCCAGTGGTTGCCTGGATACATAGGGGCATCAGGCCTCTCCAAGGGGCATGTCACCCCCAACACTGCGGGAGAAAGGGGACATGCCACCAGGATTCACCCTGCAAACCATCCGAGCAGCCAGATACAACCCGGGAAGCCCCGTCTCTGTGAACCGCCTGCTGCCCCAAAGGGAGCAGGAGGCTGGACAGAAGCTCATGTGGCGGGCTCAAGGAGGGTGAGACTCGCAGGGTTGGGAGACTCCACGGCTCCCAGCAAACGTCCATCACCTGGGGCCCCCTCAGGATCCAAACAGACCAGGGTCAGGGATCAGTCGTAGCCCCCCGCTAAGCCAGATCTGGTCCTGAGGCCCTGCCGTTGCTGCACCCAGGGGACTCAGGCTGGGCCTGGGCCTGGGACGGTGACCGTCCCCTGCACACTCTCAACCCAAACAAAAGGCAAAGGAAAAAATACTCATCAGCCAAGAACATCTACAAACACGTCACATCACTGCCCCATCCCCACCTTTCCAGGAAACGGGCAAGAGGCCAGGGATGGGCAGAAACAGCCAGGGATGGATGGGGCCCAGGCGGGAAGCCCCCAGTACCTCAACTTTCTGTCTGAAGTCCTCCCTGCTGGCCAGGAGCTGGTTCAGTGTGTTCTGGGCGTGCTCCATGTGACTGCAGTACTCCCCGTAGATCAGGAGCCTGGGTGGTGGGCACACACACAGAGACACAGACACGCACACACACTTGGTTTGAGTCCGTTCTGCTTTCACGTCGAGCCGCAGCTCTCTCCCCCGACAGCTCCTCACGAGTTCTCTCCGTGAGGCTGTGTTCCGTCCCTTCCCTGCCCAGGAGAAGGGCTGCCAACCATGGGGAAAATGGGCACCCACCTTCCCCGAACCTTTCCACTTCAATGATTTGCTATTAAACTGAGAGTTTTCACATGAAACTTGATTAAGACCCATCATCTCTGGAAGCGATCAGGGGCTGGAGACCCAGAGATCTCTGTGCAACCTGTGCTGGTCTGTGGAGGCAGGGCCGCCCCTCATGGAGGGAAGCCTACGTGGGCAGCAAAAGCCCTGCCCACAGCCCAGCGGGCACTGCCCACGTTCCCGGGCACAGAGGCCCCCCTGCTCCTCAGCAGCCCCGACTCCCTCCCGGGCCTTGCAGACCTTCTCCTGAGCCCCCAGAGCCCAGAGTCCCCAAGCGGCCAGCCTTGGGGCGCCGCCTTACCTTCCGCGCTCCCCCGGCTCACTCAGCCCGAGGTCTTGGCGGACAAGGCGTGCGGACAGCAGGTCCCAGCCCTGCTCTCCTCACTGCCCACCCCGCACACCAGCCAGTACAGCTGCAGCCTTCTCCAGTCAGAAAACTTCTGTTCACCCATCAAAACCCTGCCTTACCACTTCCCGCTGTGTCCCCGCCCCTCCCCACCCCGTCCTCCAGCTCAGCGGGGCCAGGCAGAGCGCGCAGACAGGCGGGGAGCGGTGGGGAAGAGCCTGTCCCGTCTGGCGGGGTCCACAAAGAGACCGGGCCCCCCGCCCCCCCCAGCTCTGAGCTCCAGGGGCGGGCCTCACTCCTCCCCGCCGTGCCAGCATGCAGCCTGGAGCCCGGCTGGCACGGCCTGCACAAGGCTGTTACAGCCTCTGTGAATCGGTGACAAGTGAAATCTGACCACGGCCACTTACAGCATCGACCAGGGGACGCACCCACGCCCGCTCTCAGGCTCACTTACACACCACGTTTGGGCTCTGGGAGGTGACCAGACTCCTAAGGTCACCAGCAAGGGAGTGGCCGGATCCCACAGCAAATCCAGAACCCACGTGGCTGCCAAGCCCAGTCTCCCCAGCCCCGTGGGGAGGCCTCTTCTGAGTCCAGCGGCCAGCACTCCAGGGCCACCCCCACCCCCACCCAACTGCGGAGCAGAGCCGTGGCTGCACACACCCCCGCCTCCGGCCACAGCTGGCCCCGCTGAGACGGGAGGGGAACTACACAGGGACTCAGCTGACTGGCCAAGACGCCCTGTCCTGGGCAGGATAGTGGTCCCCAAGGGCACGTCCACCAGGGGCCTCAGGATGTGACCCTGGAAATAGGGTCTTTGCAGATGTAATCACGGCCCTCAGGGTCGCGTCTGATCACACCGGACTAGGGTGGGCCCTGCATCCAAGGACAAGGTCCTTAGAAGAAAGGGAAGGACCCAGAGACACAGAAAGAAGCCATGTGAGCGTGGAGAACAGACTGGGGGGTTGTGGCCACAAGCCAATGACATCCGGGGCCCCCTGGGTGCTGGAAGCCTCAGGGAGGCCCCTCCCCACAGCCTCCAGAGAGAGCAGGGCCCAGCAAGACCGGTTTTGGACACTAGCCTCCAGGCCTGAGAGAGAATTAAATTTCTGACGTGTTAAGCCTCCGAGTTTGTGGGAATTTGTGACAACAGCCCCAGGACACTCATGCTGACCCCTTTGCCCTCCATCCACACCACGGCAAGTCTGATCACCAGCCCCAGGCCAGACTCTCTGTGGGTGGTTTGACTCTCCCTTGAAAATCCAGAGAAACTGACAAGATGTTCTAAGTCTGTTGGAGGAAGTCGGTGAAGGAAGTGAAGTTGATGGGCCTTCATTTTAACCATAAAAAATCTACTGCTGTTGAGTAAAAGTATCTGAAACTTGGAAGCAAAGCAATGCAGGCAGCAAGGCCTTCATGGTTCAGGGTCTCACGGGGGTGCCCGGGAACAGCCAGGAAAGCGGCCCCAGACCTGGCCTGACGCACCCTTGCCGGACACCGCTCGGTCCACCATCTCCGTCAGGGCAGAAGCGACCCGGGGGACTCAGCGCTCTTGTCAGGGAGGAGATGGACTGGTTTGTATCTAAGGCGGCCGCCTCCGTCCTAACGTCTGTCCCCACTGACCGCGGCCAGAGTGCCAGACCGTCCTCTGAGCGAGCCCCGTCGTCCTTCCGGCCTCCCTTTGCTGAGCCGGTGGACGTTCGTCACCAGCTCCGAGCGGCTCTGCCCCGGGTTGTGTTCTTTAGCCCTGAACATTCGGCTGCAACCCCATAAAGGGAAGCATGCAGGCGTCTCCCAGGACTGATGGCCTCAGCCCACACGACCCCAAATGCTCAGGGCGCCGGGGCCTGGCTGCGGGACACGGGCCAAGCCCCACCCCTCTCCCGCCCTCAGCTCCCCCGCCTGGGAAGGGAGAGCTGGAGAGAGGCAGAAGGCTGGCCTCTCCAGCTGAGGGTCCAGGGCAGCCCTCCAGACGGGGCGGCCACGGGAGCCCCTGTGGGGGCTCTAGGAGGGTACGAGAGGGCTGTCCCCGTGCAGGACCTCCCAACCTCGGGCTTTGAGACGAGAGGGCCCCAGAGACCCTGCCCGGTGCAGGACCACCCAACCTCGGGCTTTAAGACGAGAGGTCCCCAGAGACCCTGCCCCAGTGAGTGGAGCTCACAGGCCGGCCACAGCACCATCCACCTAACACTAGAGCCAGCACAAGCCGCGGGGCCCAGAAGCCTTGCCCGCCCAGGACCCCTCTCCAGACACTCATGGAAACCCCTGGGGTCCTGAGTAGGGGGAACCTGCCTTTCTGAATGACATCCGCCTAGCAGCACTTGTGCAAAGCCCCACCAGCTCCCCGGGGCCCATCTGGCCCGAGCCTCTGACCCACCAGAAGTCGGGCTCTGGGCCGCCTTGGTCAGCCCCAGCAATAGATACAAACAGTCTGACTTTAATGCGAACCTCTCTGACTTTAAGGCTAAATGTCCCTCTGGGTGGGACACGTCTCTTTAGGCCCACATGGTTAACAGCAGCATCTGCCTTGTCTAAGGATCAAGGCCACGTTAATGGGAGTATAACCTCCAAACAGACGGAGGTGACTGTCCTCTGCCCCTTGGCACTGGTCATACCACACTCGGAGGCCACCCCATTGTTCATCCGTGTTGAGCAGCCAGGATCTTGCCCCTTGAGTTCCTCAGTGAATTTTCCTGCCCTCATCTAAAAAATTCTGAATCCCTCTCTCAGCCTACCAGATCCTGCAGACCCTGTGACTGCTCCTTAGAGAGCCGCCTCTTCACCCCCTTCATTCCTGCTCCCTTGGCCTCTCCCAGTTTCCAGAACAGGGCTCCCGCTCCCACCAGGGCCTTCCCTTCAGTTTCTGCTGCCCACACAGCCTCAGGGTTGATCCTCTCTCACCCAGGTCCTCAGGGGCCCCCACCATCGGCTCCAAGTCCCAGCCCCACGTCCCCCTCCCCCTGCTCTCGTGCAGCCCATAATAAGTCTCGTCTGTGGACTCATTCCCAGGGAGAGCTGAGCCAGCTATGTTCACCACGATATCCTTGGCCCAGAGTTTGGAAGCCACACACAGCAGGCACTCCATAAATGCTCAGATGCTGCACCCAGTAGGCACTCCATAAATGCTTGTGGTGTCGGTAAGTCAGTGAACATCAAGGCCATAGGGGCTGACTCAGAAATTGAAGGGACGTCCCAGAAAAGGTGGATGCTGGGATGGACACAGCGATTATACTCTGATGACACGCAGCCAGCCCCTCCCGCAACAAAAGGGCCTGGGTCCCGAGGCCTTGCAGGGGGTGACGGTCTGCAGAGCTCTTGGTACCAGGATACGCTCAGCTCACTGCCATTCTCCAAGGTGGAAAGATCCATCATGTCCCGAGGAGAGGAGGCCTGGGGGCGGGTCAGCCTGAGATCGTGCGTGGAGGGGGGCGCTAGGTCTTGCTCACAGATCAACTGGACTGCGGAAGCCAGGCAGCCGTGCACAGGGGATGAGGAGGGTCTCCGAGAGGGCACATCACCCATCTATGCCTCAGCCACCTGCCCTTGAGCTGGGTTAACAGGCCCAGAGTTCAGCTTCATCCACAGCCGCCCCTGCTCAGCCAAGGCACGGCACGAATGAGGCGCTGAGCCCGCCGTCTGGGCGAGGGTCAGGTCTGACAGCTCAAGTTCGCCAGTGGGGCACCGTGATGTGGGCTCACCTGGCACAGTGTCTTGCAGCCAGGTGAGGGGAGAACCTTGCTGGGGGCAGAGGGTGGGCTAGAGAGCCGGCCTGGCCCCGGCCTCCACCTGCGTGCCGTCACCCGGGCCAGCCAGCGTGCCCACACCTGCCGCTCCCCTCCCCTTGCACGTGCGTTTACACGGGCACTGCTGCTCTCTCGCGGCTCCCGGGAGCCCCCGACTCTTGGCCCCTGCGAGAGCAGGCTCGAGGACCCTTGCCCGTTCAGGGGGGCACAGCGCCTTGCCCGGAGCTGGATGGCACCTGGGGAGGCCCCTTCAGGGGTCCCAGGTGAAGGCGCGCTGCGGTGGCTCTGGGCAGGACGGTTACAAGCGGAGCTGAGGTTACCTGGCGGATGATGCAGGGGACCCTCCTGCAGAGAGGGTGACACGGACCCAGGGTCCCCACCAACCCCTGTGGGGCCTTCTACAGCTCTCGGGACCCCTCCTCAGACCCCAGGAATCGGTATCTTAACGAGCTCCCAGGTGACTTCAACGAGCAGCAAGGTCTAAGCACCGTGAAGACAAGACTCTGTGGGCTCCTCCTCCAAAGATTCCACAATACACAGAACGCGAAGCCCTGTCTCCTGGTGGATCTCCTGGTAGATCTCCTGGGATTTCAGTGGCTAAAACTGCTGTCTCCCAGGCCCCCGCAGGGCCGGCCTCTCGCGAGCCCCCTTCACTTCACCTGGCTTTGTCCTCGTCAGCATCTCGCCCTCGAGAGCCGGCGGCCGAGGTGCAAGGGAGAGAAGCAGGGGCCGAGATCTCTGCTGGGACGGCAGAGCCATCCTGACAGCTGCCCTCCGCACTCAGCCGGAAGCTTCCAGAATCCCGATTCCACGCGCCCCCACCCGCCGCCAGGCTCCAGCAGGCCATTCTCGAGAACAGAAGACCACCTCCACACCCCCTCCATCAGCGGGGGTGACAAAACAGAGGCTTAAAGCAAAGAATCAAACGGATTTAGAGGCCACACAGTAACGGTGTAATCTTTTTTTTTAAACAAGGCGCCTGCGCTGATTCCTAACGAGCTGTCACTCTCCCCCACCGACAGTCTGGATCCCAGACCAGGGCTGTCACTGAGGGCCACAGGGACTGCAGGTGACGCTGCTGTGCTGGAGGCTGGGGCCCTCTCTGCATCCAGACTCTAACTGCCTGGGTGGGACCCGGAAGGGAGAATCCGCCTCGGATTCTGACGAGGGCATCTACACCCCCTCGGCTCCGTGGACACTTGCCCCAGAGCTGCACACGCTCAGACGGGACCAGGGCACCCCTGGAAGGTCCAGTGCCCTGTGACTCTGGGCCCCGGAACCACCGTCTCCCCAAGTGCAGGGCTGAAGCTGGTTTACGCCAGGACGGCCATGCATCCACGCCCACAGCGGCTGCCTGCACCCAGCCCGGTCACCCGGGGTCGGCCCCTCTGCACGGCCGGCCGCCACTGCCTTCACTGGCTGGGGACCAGGCCTGGCCTCTGGTCACCCACACGGCACCAAGAGGCACAGATGCCATCCTTGCCCCAGACCAACCGATAAAGAAGTCCAGGCGTGGCGTCCTGGCAAGGAAGCAGGCATGTGTCCTCCACCCTGGGGGCCCGGAGCCCCTGAAGCCCCTCATTCAGGCCTGCAGGGGGTTGGGGGGTTGGATCTTGCAGCAGCAGCTGCCAAGGGCCACACCCACCAGGCTCAGAGCCAGAGTCCCCTGGCATCGGATCCTTGGGGGACCACAGCACAGCGGGAAACCCTGATGGCAAGAGGGTCCCTATCCACCCAGACCCCCAGGAACAGAGGTGAAGGGGCTGTTAGGGCACCCGTAAGGCCCCCTCCCATCCAGGATGGGAGGGCAGGCAGTTTCCTCAGTTTACAAGTGAGGACAGGGCGGAACCGGAGACGCCCCCCAGGCCCTGTCCACTCACCTCTCCTTGAAGTCCAGGAAGACCTTGGCCAGCGAGCTGCCGCCCGCCATCATGGACACGTCGATGGCCCTCAGGAAGCTGTGATGCACCTTAATCAGGTCCTGGGATGAAAAGCAACTGCGTGTGAGCAGGCTCAGAAGCCGGGGGTGGGGGGGTGGGTGCAGAGGCTCTGGTCAAGCTCTTTCGGGGCTGCTGCTTAAAGGACGGCCACGTGCGGGCCGGGCGCTGGGTGCGCCTCCCCGGATGCGAGCCACTGGACGGCTCTACAGCCAGCCACAGCCGTACCAGCCTGTCCAGACACACGATGGCCAACCCCAGGCAAGGCCTGGAGCCAGACCCAGCCAGCATCCTCGTGACCCACCCGCTGGGTGAGGGAGCAAAGGGGCTCACAGGCTCTGAGGCCTGAGTCTGTCCTCCACGGAAGTGGGGCCCAGCCCCGGGGAAGTGTGTCCACTCCAGAGCGGAGGGGTGGCCATCACCCTCTGTGTCCATGTTCAGACCCCACAAGGCAGCTAAGGGGCTTGGTCTGCCCAGAGAGGGGGAAGGGACAACATCCCTCCACTGCTAACCAAACCTCACCGGCCCTTGAGGACCTCCAGGGAGCAGCCCTCCAAGCCCCCTCAAGGTGGAGCCCGCCTGACTTCGGAGCGGGTCGGGACGGCGGGCCCCCCCACAGCAAGCCAGGGCGGACCCTCACCTCCAGGTTGATGAAGATGGCCGCCATGTCCGCCGGGCTGAGGACCAGCCTCAGGGGTGTCACGTAGTTCTGCAAGAGAGAAGCCCTCGCTGCCCCACGGCCCGGAGGATGCCTTCAAGGCCACGGTCGCTGGTGCAGGGGGCTCTACCGGCCTCAAGGGTCAAGTGTCCCCAGACGGGCTCTCCGCGGGGCGGCCACTCGGCTCGGCCCACAGCAGGGCTCTGCCTCCCAGAGAACGCGGGCTTTCTGGGGAGACCTGAGAGTCACTCTGCAGGGTGAGCCCAGTGTGGGGCCGGGCGGGGTCGGGCCTGGGAATCCGTGTGAGCGCCGGACCCCCACCCCTCCGTGGTGGGCAAAGCTCCACGGGGGGGGGGGGGGGTCCTTGCACATGGCGCTGGACTTCAACCCCAAGGCAACCAGGGCGGGCTTTGCTATCGCTGTCTGAGACATTTGGGGAAAGTGAGGTTCCCCCAGGCGGTGAGGGACATCACCCAAGGGTGCACGTGAGGAAGAAGACACGGCCGCGAGTCTCCCCCGACATCAGGTCCTGGGCCTCTGCCGAGTGTCCCCCCAGACCTGTCATCAGAAGGGCGCACTCCAGCCCCACCCGCCACAGGAGCAGGGCGCCCCCGCCCCAGGCTTTAGATGAGGCGCCCACATTGGGACCAGCCCCGGAGGCCCCCAGGGAACGGCCGGCCACCCTCCCCTCTCCCTGCCCTTCTCCCCCCGGGGTCCTGGCCACCTGGCCCTCTCCGCGGCCGCTGTGAGAGCAGGAGAAGGCTGTCCACCCGCACCCGTGGCCGCGGGATGGTTCCCCCCACCGTGCGGCGCCCCTCTCTGGGACTGCTTCCTCTCCTGAGACCTACCTGGGGGGCTGGGCAGGGTTACAAACACCATCATCCCCGAGGGCGAAGCATGCCCTGGCTGGGCAGGCCCCCCGTTCACCCCCGACGCACATCCTGGATGCGCTGTGCCTGCACCCCAGGGCTGGATTCCTGGGGTGGAGACGGGACCCAGCAGCCTGCAGGCTTTCTGCAGCAGAACTCGGGCTCCGTGCCCTCCAGGAGGAGGGCTCTGGGAGGAGCTGACCAGGGAGTCAGGACCGCTGGGGGCGGGGTGGGCAGACGAGGAGGCCAGGCTGGCCAGGACGCTGTGTCTACAGAAAGGCGAGTGGCCGGGGGCGCAGAAGGGCAGAACAGGAGGGCTGGGTGGGGCGGGAGGAGGGGAAAGTTCCGAAGTCTGGATCAGACCCGGGGCCAAGGGGCATCTCGGGACCCCTGGCTGGAGGCTCCCGCATGCCCTGAACAGTGGAGACCCACCTAGGGGTCCCCATGACGGCTATACACTCTGCAAAGAAAGACTAACTGGGAACGGTCCCTCCTGAAAGCGATGTCGGTTCTTTCACACCGCCAAGAACTGCCGTGAGGATGCCAAGTGACAGGGAAATGGCACAGAGCCAGCGCTCACAGGGGGCGGGGAGAAGGCCCACCCGTGTCCTCCAGGAGCTGGGCAGGCCGGCGGGGAGACAGCCTGGCCAGCCGATCGGGAGATCACAGTGCCTCACAGGGGGCGGGGAGAAGGCCCACCCGTGTCCTCCAGGAGCTGGGCAGGCCGGCGGGGAGACAGCACTGACCAGCCGATCGGGAGATCGCACCGTCTGCCAGCGGGGCTGCAGAGGCTGCCAGCATCGGGCCCAGCGGAGCCGCAGGTGCAGGGCACTCAGCCACCTACGGGCCGGCCCTGCCGCACGCCCGGCTGACGGAGGGCAGGCTGAGCGCAGGCGGTGCCCAGTGAGGAGGTGCTCACAGAGAGCTCACTCAGCGCCCAGGCTGGGTGACAGTGTATGCAGAAGGCGTTCAGCTCTGGGCGAGGATGCACACATAAAGGGCCTAGCTCAGTATACTTCAGGAGCAGAAGCGGCAACAATGCCCAGTTCAGGCTGCAAGGAGCGGCAGAAACAAGCTGAGGACAGTCCCGGGTCCGAGCTGAAGCCGAGGGGCGGGAGGCGGGACCCGGGCCTCCCGGGACACCGGCCTGGGTGGAGCCCACAGCTTGCGTGGGGCCAGAGGGCAGAGGATAGGTGAGGGCGATCTCCGGATAGGCGGGGTCAGGGGTGCAAAACTGAGAGGGCCCCTGCGCCCCGCCTGTCACGGCTGCCGAGTCCCTGCCCGGGGCAGGGCCCCCGGGAGGCGGGCGTCCGGGGCGGCCCCGGCGGCCACGCCCACCTTCTCGATGTCCTCCAGCGTCCGGTAGTACTTGGCCTCCGTCTCCTGGATCTCAAGCAGGCAGCAGTTTCTCTTGTCGTCCTCCGTCATGCCCATTTTCTGGAGGGGGACACAGGACGTCAGCCAGGGCCCCGCTGTGCCCCCGGCTCGGCTCGGGGGTCGCCGAGTGTGGAGGGCGTGCGATGGGGGACGGCGTGCCCCTCCCTCCTTCCTGGGGATGTGGACGCTGAGGCCAGCGCAGGGGGCGTGGCTCGACCCTGAGGACAGCCCAGAAGGGACAGGTCTCCACCAGACCGGCCACCCGCTCCAGCACACACAGCAGGTGTCACATGCTTAAAGCGCCTACTGTGCGCATGGGGAGAGGCCCTGACCAGCCCCCTGGGGACCCACGTCCACCAACCGACCCACCGTCCCAGCCTGTCAGTGCTTCGGGGAAAGGCGCCAATCCCTGGCACAGCCGGACGTTCCAAATACCCAGCGGTCTCCGACCTTGTGCAGAGCTAACAGCCCATCGGCAGGGGACCCTGGGACAGGCCCCCATGGGGGGGCCTCTGAAGCGGGGCTGAGCAAGACAGTGTGGCCACAGGGGCCGGGGAAGAAGCCGCGGGGGGCGGGGGGTGACTGTCAGGGCGACTGTGGATGGCCAGGCCTCCTCCTTAAGTTCTTTTTGGCTGAGAGAATGCTGACGGGTGACACAGGGGCCGTGTGGATTCAAACCCGCCCTGACGTCATTCTTCTTTCTGACAAATGCCCCAGGGCCCGAGCGGGCTGGCCGGGGCCACAGCTCTCCAAAGCAGCCTGTCGAGTGGGCACATGACCCAGGCTCCTTCCCAAAGCCTGAAGCCCTGCTCGGCCTGGGAACTTGGTGTTGAGGGTCCACGACCCCCTAAAACTGTGTGTAGGAATGTGGAGCCCGATACTATCTGCCTGGGGAGGGGTCTCAGGTTGTTGCAAAGAGGACTGAGGCTTCCCGAATGTGCAGGAAGACGGTGCTGGCAAACCTGAGCCTGGGCCTCCCCTCCGCCTGTCACTTACCTGCATGTATCTAATCTGAAAGCGTGCGGAAACAAGCAGGAGAAAGAACCAGTTAGCAGTGCTTGTTCTGACTCAAGCCAAGCTTGGGGAAGTCAGGGGGCTCGCTCACATAGACACCAGACCCAGGGATCATGCCACACCCTCCACCCGCCGAATGCCAGCCCAGCTAAAGGGGAGGACGGCTTAGGGACGGGGACAGCACTGGGATGGGGGGACAGACTGGGATAAAGGTCAGACTGGGATGGGGTCAGATTGGGATAGGACAGACTGGGACAGGACAGACTGGGACAGGACAGACTGGGATAGGACAGACTGGGACAGGACAGACTGGGA
The DNA here is from genome assembly GCF_910594005.1 of Cervus elaphus. NCBI lineage: Eukaryota > Metazoa > Chordata > Mammalia > Artiodactyla > Cervidae > Cervus > Cervus elaphus. Next base: position 2,458,532 of record NC_057825.1, on the reverse strand, counting down.
CAGGACAGACTGGGACAGGGGTCAGACTGGGATAGGGTCAGACTGGGACAGGACAGACTGGGACAGGACAGACTGGGATAGGGGTCAGACTGGGATAGGGGTCAGACTGGGATAGGACAGACTGGGACAGGACAGACTGGGACAGGACAGACTGGGACAGGACAGACTGGGACAGGACAGACTGGGATAGGGGTCAGACTGGGATAGGACAGACTGGGACAGGACAGACTGGGATAGGGGTCAGACTGGGATAGGACAGACTGGGACAGGACAGACTGGGATAGGGGTCAGACTGGGACAGGACAGACTGGGATAGGGGTCAGACTGGGACAGGACAGACTGGGACAGGACAGACTGGGATAGGGGTCAGACTGGGACAGGACAGACTGGGACAGGACAGACTGGGACAGGACAGACTGGGATAGGGGTCAGACTGGGATAGGACAGACTGGGATAGGGACAGACTGGGATAGGACAGACTGGGACAGGACAGACTGGGACAGGACAGACTGGGATAGGGGTCAGACTGGGACAGGACAGACTGGGACAGGACAGACTGGGATAGGGGTCAGACTGGGATAGGACAGACTGGGACAGGACAGACTGGGACAGGACAGACTGGGACAGGACAGACTGGGACAGGACAGACTGGGATAGGGGACAGACTGGGATAGGACAGACTGGGATAGGGGACAGACTGGGACAGGACAGACTGGGACAGGACAGACTGGGACAGGACAGACTGGGATAGGACAGACTGGGATAGGACAGACTGGGACAGGGGTCAGACTGGGATAGGGGACAGACTGGGATAGGACAGACTGGGACTGAGCAGGTGACACCTTCCCCCCATCCGGGGCCAGGCTCTGAGTGGCACCTGCCATGCCCTGGCTTTATCTTCCTTTAGAAACATCACTATCCACCATACCTTCCACTCAGACTGTTCAGATAGCTCCAGACATGATGGGGAAGGAAATAAAGCCAGCTGCTTTATCTCTGAGGACCTGGCATGTGACAGGAGGCCCGCCCTGCCTGGTGGACCGCTGTGAGCCCAGCGCCAAGCCTTAGGAAGCTAAGCGTCGCTCGGCAGGTGGGACGCCAGCCTGTCCCCAGGACACAGGAGGGCACCCCCCCAGCCCTGCAGGTGCCCGGGGTCCTGTAAGTCCCTTCAGGACCAGGGACAGCAGTGCGTCCTGGGGTTTCTGCAGGCCAGGCGCAGATGGGGTCTCTCGGGAGCCAGCTGGGGTTGGGGGGGTGCCCCTAGATAACCACACCGGCCACTGCACACACATGACCTTCCCTGACCCTCAGGACACCCAGCTTCCAAAGCCTGGGGAGTGAGTGGGCCCCAGTCTCAGCTTGCTGCCAAATGCGGGAGGCGGGCCAGCCTCTCAGACCAGCTCCAGGGAGGCGAAGGAGAGACTTCCAGCTCCCGGAGCCCACGTCCCTGGAAGGTTCAGGAGCAGGACTGTCTGCGGGGAGGGGCAGACCTGGGGTCACAGACCCACCACAGACCCACAGAGCAAGATTCCTGGTGATCATGGGGAAGGAAATCCACCTTCAGACCCTCAAGGGGCAAAATGAGACACCTCTTCTGGAGTTTGGGGCTGTGAGCTGACTGCTCAGCATCTCAGCACCTCCCTGCAGAAGGAAAGGCCTCTGAAAGTCCTTAGTTTATGCACCACCAGGCGGTCACTCCCACACTGAAGGAAAACACCAAAACTTGCTTCTGGAGAAATTCCCCGCATTTCTTTGGTGAAAGCAAATGGCAGCAAGAGCCTCGAGAGTTGACAAGGGGCATCTCGCCCACCCCCAGGAGTCTGGGGGTGCGAGGCAGTTGGGGTCCACCCCACCGGGTCCCCAACTCCCATCCCAGCAGGACCACCTCCCCAGCAAAGCAGCTGCACAAACAGGTGTCAGAGAGGTGACTGCCGACAGCTGGAAATGAACACCCCTGTGCAGGAAGGCACCCGGCTGGCCACGGCTGACTGAGCCCAGGCGCCTCGCGCCTCTGCAGGGGGGTGGGGCAGGGGGTCCAGCTGCTTGAGGTCAGCGCTGAGTCTCCGCCCCAGGCTCCTCGGGCAGGAGGGACTCGGGGTCCTGCATGCCTTCCGGGGCAGAATTCCACGGCAGTGCGCCCGGGGGGAGGTGGGACGGCGGGGGTGGCACCTCCCAGTCTCCCAGGAACAGTTCACGGGTAAGAAGGGGTGCATGGCCGGCTGGCCTGGGAAGAAACCCCGAGGTGCTGGGAAGGACCAGGGCCCCTCTCGGTGGCTCAGCCCTGGGGGTGGCGCGGAGGCTGTACGGCGGGGCGGGCGGGGCTCACCATGGGCTGCTGCACCTCCACCTTGATGATGTCCTCGTAGATGTCATCCCCGTCATCCTCGCACGGGACGCAGTCATAGATGTCCTCTCCCACGCCGTGCTCACTGTGGGGGGTTAGAGGGGGTCAGGGCTGGGGGCTGAAGCCACGGCCACCAGGAGCGCCAGCCCACGGGGGCCTCTTGGAGAGAAGAGGCGTTCGGGGCCACTGAGAGCCCCTCCCTCTCAGCCTCCATCTCCCGGTCCAGGGACGGGGTGCGGCACCTGCCTTCTGAGGCTTCTGGGATTTCAATCCAGGCAGCCTCGGACTCGGCCTGCTGCCCTTCTGGAAGGTCTCCCACCACAATAAAGCACACCCATCCCAGTTGTTTGGTAAATGCCGGGGATACCTGATGGGAGGCTGGGGACAAGATGCTGCCTCAACAGGTGGTGCCCAGCTCTGGGGACCAAAAGTGCCCTCCCTGCGCCCACACCTGGGACCTGGAGCCCCACATGCTCTCGGCTCAGCCCAGAGGCTCCCCAGCCCCTGCGGTCCAAGTGTGAAGGTCAAAGTGCAGAAGTCACAGGTTCATGGACATCTTCCCTGCCAGAAGGTCACAGAGCCAAGCAGAGAGGGACGCGGAGCTTGCAATGCGCCTTTCCAAACGAGAAAGGAAGTTACCGGCCTTCCCTGGTGGCTCGGCGGTAAAGAATTGCCTGCAGTGCAGGAAATCCAGGTTTGATCCCTGGGTTGGGAGGGTCCCCTGGAGGAGGGCACGGCAACCCAGTATTCTGCCTGGAGAATCCCATGGACAGAGGAGCCCAGTGGGCTACAGTGCGTGGGGTCGCAGAGTTGGACATGACTGAAGTGACTGAGCCTGCACAGAAGCAGTTACCGCTTGATCTATAATTCAGTAAGCATTTGTTTCTGCTCATGAGCTTGACCAACAAGTTATCCCCTCTGGTCTGCAAAAATCAAGTCAGGAGACACCTCCTCCAAGATGCCTTCCGGGACCTCCACCTAGTCTGCCATCTCGGACTACCCCCAGCGCTCTTATTCGGAGGCCTCTCCTCTCACGGCACCTCCCGTTATTCCATACATGCCTGTGGGTAAGCCTGTCTCACCCCTAGATGAAACCCAACTTCGTAATCCCTTCTGATCTCCACGCCTGATACAAGGTAGGTGCTCAACAAATTTTCACCAAATCAGCAAATGAGCCAATGGGACCGTTCAACAGTTCCCACAAGCCTGGCACACACAGCCCACCCCTGACCCCAGGGGTCACTCTGGCCTGGGGCCTCGCTGGGCCCGGGGTGGCCAGCTCTTCAGCCTGCTGAGGGGTCTGTCCTCGGGGTCTCAGCAGGCCAGCGCATGAGAGAGGTCCACGTCAGCCCCCCGCACGCCTCTCTGCGGGGAGAGCCCACCCAGTCAGGCTGAAGGCGAGCTGGCCAAGTTCTCCTCCGAAAGGCATCAGAATGAGGTGGACCGCTGCCCGAGTCAGCGGAAGCGGGTGAGGAGAGAGGAGAAACGATACCAGCCGCTCGTATGAATGGGTTTCTGGCCACGTCCCAAACCAAGCTCTTGAATATTAGCTGCCATTCTAGAGGCGAGGGTGGGCGAGGGAGAAAGCTCCCTGCAAACCTAGCGGAGAGGAGGCTGTGCCGTTCTAGGGAAGACCTCAGCAGCCAGAGGGGCCTGGTCTCCCCCGAGCCCTGGATGCCACCCCAGCTCACTGTGATGGGACAGTGAGCAGATGCGTGGGACGTCCCTCCGTCTGCGGGGGTGGGGGCAGCCAGCACCCATCCTGGTGAGACCCCCGGAGCTGATGGGTGGGGGCGGGACGGGATGCGGCTGCTCTGGGGGCCTCCCCTGGTGTTTCACAACCTCTCCAGGTGTGAGGAAGCAGAAGACGGGCAGAGAACATGGCCAGATCGCACGGTGCTGCGCCAGCTAACAGACCCCCCTAACGCTTACATGAGCAGCCACCCACCCATGGAGGGGCCAGGCAGGATGTCAAAGCACACGCGGGCACTCGAGTTAACACACATATGCTTTTCAACTCAATGCCGCCTGGGGGGCGGGGAGCGCTGGCACCATTTCACAGATTAGGGTCACACGTTGAGGCTCCGTGATGGCTACGGGGAGGGGCGGGGGGCGGCGGGGGCGAGCTTGGCCAGCCCTGTCCTTCCTGACCTCTCCCGCCCGCCCTCCACCCTCCACAGCAAGCTGCGTGTCTTTACGTCAGCAGTCCTGAGAACCGGGGTGCAAGTCAGCACCCAGACGGTGACAGAGCCCCCCAGCTCCCGTCAGAACCAACGAGAAGGCAGAGGAGGGTGTCTGTCCCCCGAGGTGGCCTTGGGAACGGTCACTTGCATTCACATGGATCACCCCCTGCCCCTCCAGGAAGCAGCTCCTGCAGCCCCGGCCGCCGCGGTGCAGGCAGGGACCCGCAGGGGCTCTTTCCTAAGGGAGCCAGACACCCCGGGGTTTCCGTCGTCAGCCGAGCGAGGCTGGTGACAAAAGCACTGTCTGGAATCCTGACGGCGCGGAACAGAGGGGAGGCGGGCACGCTCCCAATCCCGCCATCTGCAGACAGACATCCGCTCTGCTCCAACGGGCCGGTGGAAGGCAAGCAGGTGGGTGAGGGGGATCGTGATGGTTAAACATCCCAAAAGCTGATGAAATGAATCAAAATGACTGAACGTCAACCTGGAAAGGGTCCGTGGGGTCAGCGGGTGCAGGGGCAGTCATCTGCCAGCCCAAGAAGAGCCCCCTTTATCATCCCACATTTGGGGGAACATCCTCATTGACCCCAGGACTCTACCCCAAGCCGCTCAGAATTGTTCTCAGCAAAGACCTCCCCAGGGAAGCATCCACCACCAGTCAACCCAAATCAGGGCTCAAGATGCACCTGAGCCCAACACTGTCCGTCAGGCAGATGGGAAAGCCCAGCGTACGGGCAGGGAACTGGCCGCATGCCTCACGAATGCCCTGCTCCTGTTCTGTGGCCTCCCGGTCAGCTGGGCTGGCCGGCATGCTTCACTGGCTGAGGCCCTGATGATGCGGCACTGCGGGTACTCAGAGAAACGGAACAGGAGGTCTGTCCATCTCAGGGCGAGGCGGACACCTGCCCTGTTAGGACCCCCAGCCAGAGCCATGGCATCATCCAGAGGGAGAGGAAAGCGAAGGCTGGAGGCTCCAAAGCTTCCAGGACAGGCGGGACTTGAAAGACGCCTGGACGCCGTGTGGACCGTGGGGTCCTGGAAAAGGTGCTGAGGGACAAGCCCCTGCTCTGCCACCCTCTTCTCTGGCCCCACCCACCTAACTAGGCATGCGCCGACCTCCGCAGGGGACCTCTGCACGTACAGTGCGGGGTGGGACGCCGTAACACAGGCTTCCCACCATTTTTAGAGTTTGCGCAGATTGAGACTGTGGGCTTCCCAGGTGGCTCAGTGGTAAAGAATCTGCCTGCCACTGCGGGAGATGCAGGAGACGTGGGTTCAATCCCTGGGTCGGGAAGATCCCTGGAGAAGGAAATGGCAACCGACTCCAGTACTCTTGCCTGGAGAATCCCATGGACAGAGGGGCCTGGTGGGCTACAGTCCACGGGGTCGCAGAGTTGGACACAGCTGAGCAGGCATGCATGTAGCGAGATGTGCCTGAGCTGTACCATTTTGATGAGGGGACCCAAACCCCATGACATTAAAGAACATTCTCATCTCCTCTAAAAGTTCCTCCCCTTCCCTTCCTGATTATCCCCTCCCCTAGTCACCCCTCTGACTGTTCTTCACCGTAGGCCTTCTCTTCGGCTGCTCTGAACGTCCCATCAACAGCATCGTGTGTCATGTCCACTTCTGGGCCCGGCTTCCCTTCCTCAGCATCATGGCCCTGAGATCCAGGCTACTGCCTCCATCAGCAGTTCATCCGTTTTTATTGCCGACTCTCAATCTGCTGCACGAATGTGCCACAATTTGACATCCATTCTCCTTTTGATGAACATTTGGGTGGCTTCCAAGTTCTGGCTGTCGTAAATAAAAGCTGCTATGAGCATTTGCCTTTTTCTTGGTGGACATATGCTCCCATTTCCTTTGGAAATGAAATTCCACAAGGAGTGGAATTGTTGGATCAAAGGGGAGGTGAGCACATTTAACTTCATCAGTAACTGCCAAGCATTTTCCCAAAGCGAGCAGCTGCAGCATTTACGCCACCAGCAGAAGTGTGCATGAGTGACAGTTAACTCCAGTTCTTTCCAGCTCTGGCAAGTTCCAGCCTTTTAAATTTTAGCCACTAGAGTGTGTAAGTAGTGAGATAGAAGTGTGGCTTTATTTTGCATTCCTGCAATGATTAATGATGTTGACAATTTTTCCATGTATTTATGGACATTTGTGTATCTTCCTATGTAAAAGGCTTGCTGAAGACTTCTGTCCATTTCTAAAAGTTAGTTGCCATCTTCTTATTGAATTCTAGGAGCTCTTTATATATGATGGATACAAGTCCTTGGTCAGATATATTTTTAAAAAAATTTCCCCCCAGTCTCTGGCATGGCTACTTGTTTTCTTCATGGTGTCTTTTGATAAACATGCATTTTTTATTTTAATGAAACTTAATTTATCGAGTTTTTCTTCCATGGTGCCCTGACTCTATCCTGTATCACATCTAAGAAGCCTTTATGCCTCATGTAAGAATCTCTGCTTTCTTCCAGGTCGCAAAGGGTTTTCTCCTATATCTTCTTCTAAGATCCATATGGTTTCAGTGTTGTTTATGTTTAGGTCTCTGATCCATCTCAACTGGATATCTCTGTATGGTGTGAGGTAGGGATTGAAGTTCATTTTCCCATCCCTGTGTGGATAGCCAGATGTTTCAGAACAATCTGTTGAAAACTTTCTTTTCCCCACTGGATTGCTTGGATCCCTCTGACAAAAACCAGGTGACTACATATGTGTGGGTCTGTTCTAGAATGCCGCATTCTAGCCTGTCAATATATTCAGCTCTCATTATGCCAGTACCACTCGGCCGTAATTTAGCTTTACAGAGAGTCTCGAAATCGGGTCATGTAAATTCTCCAGCTTTGTTCCTTCCTTAACCATTTTACAAATGATTTTATGTATTCATTTTTGGTTGCACTGGGTCTTCGCTGCAGCACGGGCTTTTTCCAGCTGCAGCGAGCAGGGGCCAGGCTTCACTGTGGTGTGTGGGCTCCTCATTGCGGCGGCTTCTCTTGTTGCCGGGCACCGGCCTTAGGGCAGCGGGCATCACTAGCTGCAGCTCCCGGGCTCCAGAACGCAGGCGCAGTAGCCGCGGCTCCCGGGCTCCAGGACGCAGGCGCAGTAGCCGCGGCTCCCGGCTGAGTTGCTCTGCGGCATGTGGGATCCTCCTGGATCAGGGGTCAAACCCATGTCTCCTGCACTGGCAGGTGGGTTCCTTAACCACCGAGCCACCAGGGAAGCCCTAGCTTTGTTCTTTTATAGGACTGTTTAGACCACCCTGAAGTCCTCTGTATTTCTGTATCAACTTTACAATAGCTTTGTCAATTAAAAAAAAATCTGCTTGAATTATAATAGGAACTGTAGTAAATCTATAGTCTAATCTGGGGAAACTGACATCTTAACAATATCATCTTCCAATCCATGAACAGAGTTATACTTTCATTTATTTAGGTCTTTGATTGTCTCTCAGCAACATTTTGTAGTTTACCATAGAGGTTTTGAATTTAGGAAGCTCGAGGCTACTGTTTTTTAAATTTTTTTTTCCTGCCTTATTTGTTTTTTCTTCTCCTTCTGGGATTCCAATTATACCTGTTAGACGCTTGATATTGCCCCCCCATGTCTGAGGCTCTGTTCATATTTTTCAATCTTCTTTTCTCTCTGCTACTTAGGGTGTATGCCTTCCATTTAACTATCTTCAAGTTCAATGACCCTTTCCTCTGCCATCTGCAGTCTTCTGTTAAACTGATCCAGTGACTATTCATTTAAGTTACCATGCTTTCCGGTTCTAGAATTTCCGTTCGGTCCTTTTTTATAGTTTCTATTTCTCTACCGAGGCTCCCCATCTGTTCATTCACTTGACACATTTTCCTCAAAGCCCTAAAATCAAAATAATAAAACTGCTAATTGTGACATCTAAGTCATCTCAACAGTGATTCCCCTTGACATTGCTTTTTTCCTTCAGTATGACTCACTTATACCTGTTTCTTTGTTGGTTTGATGATTTTTCATTGGATGCTGGACACTACAAATGGTTCATTACGGACATTCTGGATCCACTATTTCTTTTGAAGAGTAATATTTGTTCTGACGGTTCACTTGGTTGGCTGGACTCAAACTTCAAACTCTGTCTTCCCCGCCGTGGGCAGCGGCTGAAATGACTGCTAAATTCAGATTCCAGATGCTGCATTTCTTGCTGGAAATCTTAGGGCGTCTCCTGTGTATGTGAGGTTTAATGGTCAGCCCAGGACTTAGGTGGATTCTATCAGCAGGTTTGAGTCTGTGGGCTCCTCCCTTCCAGCATTCCCCACCCAACTTTCTTACTGTTCTACACCTTCAATTTCTTTCCTCTGACACCTCACGCCAGTCGGTTGGGGGGTTCCCTCAGGTAAAGGACTACGAGCTCTCTATCCCAACCACAGTGAGGAGCTCCTGAAGAAACAGCGGGTTCCTCCAGGTAAGCGTGAGATGATGCCGTCCCGTGCCCCCTCCTCTGTACCCAGAGAAGGAACAGAACCACCAGACTGAGGCCCAGGAACACACCCTCCGTGGTCCCCAACACGGGTCATCACCGTGAACCCGCTGCTCTTCCTTCTCGAAATCAATATGGACGAGGAAGAGCCATTCAGGCAAGATCAATTTTCACGCACCACATTCATCTCTTCTGATTCACTCAGGGCACTGAGGTTAAAAATAGGCTGCCAGAGACACCAGACGGAGAGCTGTGTTCCGGCATCTGAACTCGGGACAGAAAAATCTCAAAAATGCAGACACGGTCACTTCTCTGCATTCTGCAAAATGTCTGTCATCCAGAACCTGTTGAAAACTTGGGGGAGGGACGGATAAATCAGGCGTTTGGGATTAAGAGATACGCACACTATATATAAAGTAAACAACTAAGACCTACTCTACAGCTCAGGGAACTCTGCTCAGTATTACAATAACCCATAAGGGGAAAGAGTCTGAAAAAACACAGGCGCATGCATGCATAACTAAAGCGCAGTGCTTCGCCCCTGAAACTAATGCGACATTGTAAGTCACCTCGACTCCAGCTAAAAACAGACAAACAAGCTTGAGTGGTGAATGGTCATCACACCTTTAATGGCCTAACTTTACCCCCGTCCACAGGGCCTCATTATCAAGCATGAGCACACTCATAAGCCTGCTCTCTGCATTTATAGGTCTTTTCAATTATGAAGATACTGCCAGTCATTATTTAACTCAGGTCGATGAGCACTAAAAAATATAGATTCAGGCATATTACATGAAATTATAAAATGGTAGCACTGAAATTTCATTTCGTGCATGTTCCACATTCCAGGAGAGGAGAAAATAAAAGAAACAGCAAAGAAGTGAGTTTTTGTTTTTTTTTTTAAGAAGTGAGTTTTTTTAAAAAGCGAAAACAAAGTCATAAAGGTAAAACTACATATATTTGTTCAACCTGGCAATTAAGATGAAAAGATGATCAGATTCAATTGTTTTAATCTACACTTCTCCTAAGACCAAGTCTGCACTGGTAGGTGACTTCCGGAATCCAGGGGACAAAGAGGCACCAACTGACAAACTGTCCGTGGGCCTCACAGTCCAGGTGGGGAGACCGACAGGGCAGCAGTTACGTCTGAGATGCAGACCCGTCTAACCTGGAGGAGGGTCACTTGCGTGAGGAGACAAGCTCTGGTCTCCAACAGCTCTGTCCCTTTGGCCAACACTGCATGCAAATTCCACCACTGCCCCGCTGATTCTTAGCTGAGGCATCGCCTCTGAGTGTGAGTCTCCTGAGCAGGCGGGGGCAGATACATTACACGTCTTGGGCATCTGCTAACACAGATGAGTTACTGCTGGGCCCAGCCGGCCCAGTGCATCTGACAGCCACGGGGGCTGAAGGGAGAAAAAGGCAATGACAGGTGTGGGGTCAGGAGCGGGGAGGGGTGCAACACGAGGTCCCCCGGGGGTCTGAAGGGTCCTGGGGTGCGGGGCGGTGACCTGGAGGGGCCTCCAACAAGGCGTGGATCCTGGTCTCTGTTCCCCTGCAGTATGAGCTGGATCCACCCAGTTACGGCCTGGCCCTCGGAGCTCAGCGGGACCCCATGGCCCCTACAAACCATCCCGCGGGGCAGAGGCCAGGAGTCTGAACCCCCATCAGGGCCCGGTGCACTGGATCTAAACTCCAGTCCCACCTCCTATGGTCCTGGAAAAGGAACTCAAGGCCCTGAGAAAAACCCGAAAGGAACTCTCAATCACTCAGGCCGAGTTCTATCACGTCAGGCCATCTCAGTTCCAGCCTGAGTCTTTCCTCAGCATCACACGGACCCACAGAGCCTCGTCTTAAAGTTCCCAGCTATCAGAGGCTGGGCTTCACGGAGAAACTGCGCGTCCCCACCACGCTACAGGGGTAGGTGTACATGACCACGCTCGGGCAACACTGGACCGCAGGGGTGGCGCGTCCCCTTCTCCTTCAGCTCAGGCTCTCGTCGTGGGATCCTGACTCTCCCGAAAGCAGCCCCCCCGGGGAGAAGCAGTCAGGCAAGTCCGAGATGGACTCTCAGCCCTGGGCAGGGCTCTGCAGCTCTGGGGAAGAGAACCTAGGCCTCAGTTTCCCCACCTGCAAACTGGGGATGAGGCAGAGCCCCTGGTAGTGTCGCTGGAAGGATCGGCCTCAACGGAGCTGACCAGCACGGGGCCAGCACACAGCAGGTGCTCACTAACGGCCGCGGCCCAGCACCCCCCGAGTGGGAGGGGAAGGTCAACGAAACAGTACTTAGCACAGTGGTCCATGCTCAATAAACAGCCACCGGCAGCATCAAAGACATCGGATGTCCTGAAACACATCCAACCAGACAGTCGGGAGGCGAGTGTCAGCACGGATTTGTCCTCGGCGGGCTACAGCGATCGCCCTTCTCTGTCCAGTTGTCCAGGAGAGCTTGGAGGACCGTGTGAGCAGAGGAGTCCCAGACCACGGCAGGGCCAAGGCCCCCACCCCTCTGGATCGTGCCCAGGCCACCGTGAGATCCCAGCATCCCCTTCAGCTGGACACCACGTGGACACTGGGCGTCTGCAGCCCCCAGCCCACGTCCCAGGGCAGCCCCCTCCCCTCTCCCCCTTCACTCCGGCAGCAGCTGTACTGGCAGATGCTAAATCCTGACAATTACTCTGGCCCTCACAATGGCCCGAGACCCTCCAGGAGGCCTAGAGCCCGGCCTGCTGCCTCCCTGAGACAGCAGAAACCTCCCCTCCCGCTGAGACCCCGGGCCCCCCGCCCTGCCGCCCCAGGAGCCTCGCCTGCCAACCTTGATTTTGGTACAGAAAGTCAGCTGCTTAGAAGAGCTTCCCCCACTCCCCCCACCACGTGGGGAAAATCAAAGAAGAGCGAACAAACTCTCTGCTCTCTGCCTCCGGCGAGCCTGTGTGCTTACGCTGTGCATAAAACAGGACGATGACAGTGCGATGTGCGCTCAGGCCCCGGGCCGTCTGACGCTGAGAAGCAAGACCCCCGACCACCGCTAAACTGTTACTAGGAAACCAAACCCGGCATCTCCTGACCTCCATCCACACCAGTCGGGGGGCGGGGGGCTGGCAAGGAGAGTGGGCTTTGGAGGGCCTGGGGAAGCCGGCTGTGGGCTGGACTGGCTACACATGGGGACAGACAGACAGACAGACAAGGCGCTGCTTACACTAGGAGGCAGGCCTCACCTGCCCTCAGCAGACCCTCATCCCAACACTCGAGCTCCCTACAGGTGGGGAAAGCGGGGCCCAGGGAGGGCAAGACGGTCCCTGAGGTTGCAAAGCCGTTCAGGGGCACATCTAGACGGCACCACCGTGACTGCGAGATTCCCAGAGTGGGCCGGGCTCGCCCGGCTGTGTGCTTCCTGACAGAAGCCCCTCTTTCTCAGGGATTCTTTCAAAGCAGCAGGAGACTCTCCCCACCATTCAGACTTGGTCACAGGATGAAGCCCAGGAGCCTGACCGGTCCAAGCAGCAGATGGCTCTGGGTTTTAGTCCCTCCGTGGTCGTGTAAAGAGTGCTGTGTGACCTCAGGCAAATCACTTACCCACTCTGAGCTGTAACTTCCCCCACTACAAAATGACTCGATTGGACATGAGTCTGAGCAAGCTCTGGGAGTTGGTGATGGACAGGGAAGCCTGGCGTGCTGCAGTCCAGGGGGTCGCAAAGAGTAGACACAACTGAGCAACTGAACTGAATTGAACTGGACTACAAAACAGTGACAGGACCAGGGACCCTGGGGAGTCCTGAAGGCTGAGACGATAGGGTGAGCCTGGCACCCAGGGGGACCCTGCGGAGTCCTGAAGGCCGAGACGATGGGGTGAGCCTCAGGCGCCTGGCACTCGGGGGACCCTGCGGAGTCCTGAAGGCCGAGATGATGGGGTGAGCCTCAGGCTCCGGGCCTGGCACTCAGGGGGACCCTGAGGAGTCCTGAAGGCCGAGATGATGGGGTGAGCCTCAGGCTCCGGGCCTGGCACTCGGGGGACCCTGCGGAGTCCTGAAGGCCGAGATGATGGGGTGAGCCTCAGGCTCCGGGCCTGGCACTCGGGGGACCCTGCGGAGTCCTGAAGGCCAAGATGATGGGGTGAGCCTCAGGCTCCGGGCCTGGCACTCAGGGGGACCCTGCGGAGTCCTGAAGGCTGAGATGATGGGGTGAGACTCAGGCGCCAGGCCTGGCACTCAGGGGGACCCTGAGGAGTCCTGAAGGCCGAGATGATGGGGTGAGCCTCAGGCTCCGGGCCTGGCACTCAGGGGAACCCTGCAGAGTCCTGAAGGCTGAGATGATGGGGTGAGCCTCAGGCTCCGGGCCTGGCACTCAGGGGGACCCTGCGGAGTCCTGAAGGCTGAGATAATGGGGTGAGACTCAGGCGCCAGGCCTGGCACTCAGGGAACCTCTGAATTTCCTGGAACCACCGCTTGGCTCCTTAACATAACAATAGCAGATGTTCAGCCCCCTGGGCACGGTCCTCTGTGCCGGGCCCAGCTCAAGTATCTGCCTTTTCTGTGCTCTGTTCCCCTTGGGGTGGCCCTCATGAGGAGCTCACTTCGGGGGCTTGGGGGACCCCAAGTGCAGGAAAACAATGACCACACCATGACAAAGCTAATCCCGGCAGACTTTTCATCTTCTGGAGAAGGGGCACCTCTTTCAGTCTGCTGGGGTTGGGGATGGCTTCTTGGAGGAGGTGACCTCTGGGCTGGGTTTTATAGGATGAGTAAGAGTTTGGTGACCAATAGAGCAGATATTACGTACATGACAGAGTTTTTCCATAGTTAAGCTCAACATGTTAGGCTTATTCATATTTTAAGCAATATTTTTTAAGGGTCACCGTGTGTCAAGTCTGTGCTGCGCACGGGGGAAATCATGTACAAGGGGCCTCGTCTCTATCCTCAGGGGGTCCAGAAGTTAGCATCCGGAAAGCGATTTGAAAAGGCCATCATTAGACAGACTGCAAACATCTCCTCTTGGCAACTGCCCAGCTGGTCCCCGCTTTCTTCTTGAAAACAGCACAATGAATGCCTACCTCCTCCACATCGGCCTCCCCACCCTGCGGAAACTGTTAAGTCAGACCACGGAATCGCTGCGACAGCCTTGGTCCTGAAAGGACTCATCCTTAACTAGGTATTAAAAATAAAAATCCATCCACGTCTGTGTCGCGTCTGCTGGCCTGTGTGATTTGACTATCCAGCCAGGGCCGAGTGGCAGGGGGCATCTGCTCTGTGGGCACTCGGGAGGCCCCTTGGACTCACTCTAGCACAGAGAATGAACACGCTTCCTTCCTGAAGTGCTGGGTTTCAAGGTCACTGATGCCCTGGGCCCCCAGGGCAGGGCAGGGCCAGTGAAACAGCTCTGGCCCAGGTGCCAAGAGGTCAAGACATCCCTGGAGGGCAGGACAGGAAGCCCCGCAGAGCAGAGCTCAGGGCTGTCAGTAGCCAGGAGCCAGGGGAGCTACGAGCCTGCTCAGCGGGCAGGGCGTGGATGGGCTGCCCCACCGGCTGTCCAGCAGCCGGTTCTGGGAGAGCAGGGAGCGTCGGGCAGCTTGTCTAGACCGTAGCGGCAGGAGGGCCGCTGGGCTGCACACACACACGGTGACTTTGGGGCCCAGACGGCCAGCCCTCGGGTCCCAAGAAACAGACACAGCTGACCCCCAGCATCTCCAGGACCCCAGCCCCAAATAAGGCAGCGGCTGGCCTGGTGGGGGTGGGGGCAGGCTTCCTAAGTTACACCTCAGCAAACCCTCTGTGGCTTCCGTTCTCTTGCGGTACCCCTTCCTCCAGGAAGCCTTCCTGGTCTACTGGCCCGTGGAGGTCTGAACTCGGTCAACACTGCCTGGATAGCTCCTGCGGGGTTAGGAGAGCTGAAGAGTGAGAATTGTAGGGGGCCAGGTCACACGGGACTCTACCCAGCTGCCCTGGGGGACAGCCAGGACTTCTAAGTGGGACCCACTTCAGAGCCACTCTGCCCCTTAGCCCCTGGGCTCAGCGTGGGGACAGACCTCCATGTGCCCTGTGAACACCGGCTTCAGTTCCTCCATCCTGCCAGTCCCATAGCCCGGGCTGGGCTTCCAGATTTACAAGGAGGTGGAGAGCCCCCCGACAGGGCTGCAGGGACCACGTGCTGCCAAGGAGGCCAGCCCAGGACGGCACCCGCCCTGCATACAGTTGGCACTCCCTCAGTGCTTACTGTACGGACAAAGACCTGAACAGCCAGAGGTGCCGGCCGCTGGACCAGCACACGAGGTGGCCCCGTCCAGCAACAGCCACGGGAGAGATGAGGCCTTCCTGTGCCCGGCCGTCACCACCCGAGCAGCCTGGAGCCAGCGTCCCCGGCTCCGAGAGGCAGGCGGCAGGGCAGGGCGAGGCCTCCCCAGTGTCTATGGCTCAGGGGACCCTGCCTGTCCCCATCCTGTGGGAGGAGGGCAGCCGCGGACATCCCCACTCTGGGGGGCTTGACGGTCAGCCCACTTTGGGCCGTGGTGGGGTCTGCGTCCTGCAGGGAGTGGTCTGTTTTTAATGAGGCTGCTTTTGTGATACAGTCAGCAAAAACAAGACCAGGAGCTGACTGTGGCTCGGATCATGAACTCCTTATTGCCAAATTCAGACTGAAATTGAAGAAAGTGGAGAAAACCACTAGACCATTCAGGTATGACCTAAATCAAATCCCTTATGATTATACCCTGGAAGTGAGAAATAGATTTAAGGGACTAGATCAGATAGACAGAGTGCCTGATGACCTATGGATGGAAGTTCGTGATATTGTACAGGAGACAGGAATCAAGACCAACCCCAAGAAAAAGAAATGCAAAAAAGCAAAATGGCTGTCTGAGGAGGTCTTACATTTAGCTGTGAAAAGAAGGGAAGCCAAAAACAAAGTAGAAAAGGAAAGATCTACCCATTTGAATGCAGAGTTCCAGAGAATAGCAAGGAGAGATAAGAAAGCCTTCCTCAGTGATCAATGCAAAGAAATAGAGGAAAACAACAGAATGGGAAAGACTAGAGATCTCTTCAAGAAAATTAGAGATACCAAGGGAACATTTCATGCAAAGATGGGCACAAGAAAGGACAGAAATGGTAGGGACCTAACAGAAGCAGAAGATATTAAGAAGAGGTGGCAAGAATACACAGAACTGTACAAAAAAGATCTTCACAACCCAGATAATCACGATGGTGTGATCACTCACCTAGAGTCAGACATCCTGGAATGTGAAGTCAAGTGGGCCTTAGAAAGCATCACTATGAACAAAGCTAGTAGAGGTGACGGAATTCCAGTTGAGCTATTTCAAATCCTGAAAGATGACGCTGTGAAAATGCTGCACTCAATATGCCAGCAAATATGGAAAACTCAGCAGTGGCCACAGGACTGGAAAAGGTCAGTTTTCATTCCAATCCCTAAGAAAGGCAATGCCAAAGAATGCTCAAACTACGCACAATTGCATTCATCTCACACACTAGTAAAGTAAGGCTTAAAATTCTCCAAGCCAGCCTTCAGCAATACGTGAACCGTGAACTTCCAGATGTTCAAGCTGGATTCAGAAAAGGCAGAGGAACCAGAGATCAAATTGCCAACATCCGACGGATCATTGAAAAAGCAAGAGAGTTCCAGAAAAACATCTCTTTCTGCTTTATTGACAATGCCAAAGCCTTTGACTGTGTGGATCACAATAAACTGTGGAAAATTGTGAAAGAGATGGGAATACCCGACCACCTGACCTGCCTCTTGAGAAACCTGTATGCAGGTCAGGAAGCAACAGTTAGAACTGGACATGGAACAACAGATTGGTTCCAAATAGGAAAAGGAGTACGTCAAGGCTGTATATTGTCACCCTGCTTATTTAACTTATATGCAGAGTACATCATGAGAAATGCTGGGCTGGAGGAAGCACAAGCTGGAATCAAGATTGCTGGGAGAAATATCAATAACCTCAGATATGCAGATGACACCACCCTTATGGCAGAAAGTGAAGAACTAAAGAGCCTCTTGATGAACGTGAAAGAAGAGAGTGAAAAGTTGGCTTAAAGCTCAACATTCAGAAAACTAAGTCCCATGGCAGATAGATGGGGAAACAGTGGAAACAGTGGCTGACTTTAATTTTCTGGGCTCCAAAATCACTGCAGATGGTAACTGCAGCCATGAAATTAAAGGACGCTTACTACTTGGAAGGAAAGTTATGACCAACCTAGACAGCGTATTAAAAAGCAGAGACATTACTTTGCCAACAAAGGTCCGTCTAGCCAAGGCTATGGTTTTTCCAGTGGTCATGTATGGATGTGAGAGTTGGACTATTAAGAAAAGCTGAGCGCCAAAGAATTGATGCTTTTGAACTGTGGTGTTGGAGAAGACTCTTGAGAGTCCCTTGGACTGCAAGGAGATCCAACCAGTCCATCCTAAAGGAGATCAGTCCTGGGTGTTCATTGGAAGGACTGACGTTGAAGCTGAAACTCCAATACTTTGGCCACCTGATGCGAAGAGCTGACTCATTGGAAAAGACCTTGATGCTGGGAAAGGTTGAGGGCAGGAGGAGAAGAGGATGACAGAGGATGAGATGGTTGGATGGCATCATGGACTCGATGTACATGGGTTTGGGTGGACTCTGGGAGTTGGTGATGGACAGGGAGGCCTGGTGTGCTACGGTTCACGGGGTCACAAGGAGTCGGACACGACTGAGCAACTGAACTGAACTGAACTGCTTTCAGATTTGTCCCCTCGGAGAAGCAATTATTTCAGAGAAACATGAGGTGCCCCCAAACCCAGGGACACATCCAGGCCTCGCACTTGGGTGGGGGGGGCTCCCCCCACACACGCAGGTCTCCCTGCTTGATGCTGACCTTTCACGCGAGGTGCCCTGAACATAAGGGAATTCTCGTTGCAGCTGGGAGCACGGGGCAGGCCAGCCAGGATGCTGGGAGGGGTGGGCCTTGGCTTGCCCGCTGGTGAAGGTCACAGTCGGGCAGAGGGACAGTTCCTAGTCCCCTGCCAGGGATGGGCCGGCCAGAGGAGCGTGGCCTCTGCCCTCCCAGCAGGTAGCCCCCGCCTCACTCCCCAGGGACGAGGAAGACCCGCTCCCAGAGCAAGCCGAAAGCCCTCGAGGTGCCTCGACTCAGAAACTCCTACATTTTGTACATCTTCAAAAAATCACCCCAACAAGGCTAACATGACACATTTAAAGCTGTGAAATCATTTTATGACACAATAAAACATACAGCTCTACATTTAAGGATAAATTATATTCCCTGCCATGTCTGATCACGTTTGTTCAAGCCTGAAAAATCACTTCAATCCCAAGAAAAGTGAACCTGCCTGGTGGCCGGGAGCAGGCTCCTGGATCAGGAAACCGCGGCTCCTTCCAGCTCGAGGGGTCCACGGATGACCTGGGCTGATGCTTTCACCCCAGGGAGGGAGGAAGTGAACCCCAAGAAGGAGCTACCGTGCCCGGAGAGACAGGAGGCTGCCATGAGAGCCGCAAGAAGTCTTCCCTGATTTCAAGGTTGGCATCCACCTGGCCCAACTCTGAGCTCCCGTGGTCAAACATCTCGTGCACATTTTTTTTTTCTCCTGTGTGCAAGTCTGGCTCCCAGCCCTGCGGGGGGCGGGGCATTCCTCCAGGGCAGATACTTAACTGCAAGCCCACTCAGGAGGCGGACAGCTCTGAGAAGGTGTGGCAGGCAGCTCCAGGCCCCTGGGAGCACCTGGAAAGAAGCAGCGGGTAGCGGGAGGAATGAGCCATCAGGCAAATGCAAGGAACTAATCGTCAGGGCCGTTTAAAAACAGGCCTCTCATCTGAGGCTCTGTTTGCTTGACGGAGCGTTCTTGTAAGTGGCAATGTTTTGTGCTAATTTTTTCAGCCAGCTGCTCTATTATTTGATGATACGCTCTTCAAGGACCTCAGAAGTGAGCTCTGAGTGCTTGAGAACGTAATCTCTGCTCACACAGAGCCCGCAGAGTGCTGCTGTGCCTCCGAGGCTGGGGCTGCCCACGTGGGACTACAGGCCACACGTGGCTGTGAGCTCACAAACGTGGCCAGCGGCCTGACCGGATCACATCAACCACCTCTTACATCAACGACCACGGGTGGAACTAGCGGATATTTTGGATACACTGGGTTCAGTAAAAGCACACTCTTAAAAGTCATTGCGTGTGGCTCAGTCACTCCGTTGTGTCCGACTTTAAGAGTCCATGGACTGTAGCCCGCCAGGCTCCTCTGTCCCTGGGATTTCCCAGGCAAGAGTACTGGAGTGGGTTGTCATTTCCTCCTCCAGGGGATATTCCTGACCCAGGGATTGAACCCAGGTCTCCTGCATTGGCAGGCGGATTCTTTACCACTGAGCCTCCCGTTTCTTTTTCTCTTTTTGACACAGCTACTAGAACGTTAACGATCGCCAGGCAGCTCGTGTTTGATCGCTCCTGGAGCGTGCTGCCACGGCCATCAGGCGGGGGTGTCATTCCTGTCTCTTTATAGTTCCTGAAAGTGCACAGAAACCCGCTGGCGGCTGAGCCAACATGACTTGCTGACAGACGGATGTGTTCTTGGGCCCACGCACACCTGGCGGTCCCTCCCTGGGGCCCCAGACCTTCCCCCGGGCTACGGCCGCCCGTGGAGCCAGAGCTGGACTTTCTCCGAACAGCTGTGAAGCGTCTGAGGTCTGGCAGAGCAGCAGGGCCCTTAGAGACACAAGGTGGTCTGGACACCGGCCCTGTCCAGGTTTGACCAGCTCTGACACCTGGTCAGAGCCCAGAGGAACGGATGAGCCAGTTCCGCTGGAAACGTCACCCCCTCGCTCCCCATCACCGCTGGGCATCAGATCCAGGCCGCCGCCCGGCCCCCTCCCCCAGGAGAGGCCAGGTAAGAAACGACATTTCTGTTTATGTCATGTAAATTGCCGTAATGGATAAATATGAGTCCCAAGTCCGCAGAGACAAGACGCTAGGAAATCTTGATTTTCAATGAAAGGAGAAGGGGGGGCGGGGAAAGCATGAAAAATTTATTAACCTGGAGCCCCTGGGACCAAACCGCAAGTTAAAGACTCAAATCCATCCCCCTTCCCTATAACGTATGATTTACATTCGCAATAACGGGCGCCATACGGAACTCATTGGATTAAGGAGGCTCACTCTTAATGTCACGGAATAACATTATTGAACCGCGCAAAGCCACCCGGCCCCCACACCGGCTTCTCCGTGTGGGAGGAATTCCATCCTGTGTGTTGGTCTGAGAGGTCAGACAGCAGTGGAATTGGGGGAGAAAGGAGGAAACGGGTGTGCGCCCAACACACCGCCCAGGAATCCTCAAACCTGGACAGGCCCCCGGGACCAGGCAGGGACCCCCGGGGGCGGCAGCTGAGCAGGGGGCCTGGCGGGCACTCAGGAGGCTGTACAAGGTGGGCCCCGCCCTCCTGGAACCCGCAGCCTCTGCTGACCCCTGAGGCATGTTTCCAGAGGACACAGACCCCCAACTTTGGCTTGAGGGTGACTCCACAGAAATGGCCTGACACTCAGCGCCGGGCAGGGGGCTCCCCTGGGGTCCCCGGGCCCCACATCCGCAGAGCCAGCCCCGGATGGAGTCAAGGGGCATCAAACTGGGGTCTCGACAGAGCAAGTGCACAGGGCGTCCCGCTCTCGCTGTCATCACGACTCTCACCCAGTCTGAGCCGTAAGATCCAGGCAAGCGAGGCCACGAGGCTCCCCAGAAGCAGCGGCCGGTTATCGGGGAACAAAGGGACGTCTGCCGACAAACGGGGACAAGCCCCCTCGGCAGGTCGTCGCCTGGCCTGAGGGCCGTGGGCCCGCCATGGCCCAGACAAGCCCGTCACCTCTTCGCCTCGGTCCCCACCGGCCGCGTGGAGCAGGCCACACAGCCCTGCACCAGGCCACCGTCGACCTCGCAGAAGCCAAGCCTCTCTTCCAGAAGACCCCCACCTCCACCCAGTCCCTGGGGAGGGCTCCGGATCCCTTGGGTGAAACCAATGCTAGGGGTGGGCTGCATGTGACGGCCCAGGCAGTCCTCGGAGGGGGCAAGGAGGGGACAGAGGCAGGCCAGACCAAGGCTTCGGGAAGCGGGGACACCCCAGTGGCTTCAGGAGGCCCCAGCCTGGAGCCTCAGACCAGCCCCGGCCCGCGTCAGGCCAGGAGACAACTCTGAATCACCAGCCGCCCCTGCTCGTGGCCTGAGCTCCTGGGGGCCCAGCTTCTGCAAAAGCGCCTTCCTTCCCCGGAACGGCCTCGCCAGCCCAGGGAGGCGCAGGCCCAGCCCCACCCCGACGGCAGCACCAAAAGACCAGCCCTCCTCGCGCCCGGCCCTGGGGAGGAAGCTGCAGCCATGTCACCACGGGAATGTGGGTGAAGACCTGCTGACCCTCTGCCGGGGGGGAGCGCACCCCCCAGCCCCATGCAGGCGACCGAGGCGGGCTCCCGTCCCGGGGAGAGCCCGCCTCCGCCACCCACTCCCCTCCCGTCCCCCTGCCGGCTCCTTACTCTGCCAGCTCCTCCAGGCTGCGGTACACGTCCTCGTCATTCTCCGCCGTCTCCTCCGAGGGGAAGGGCCTGCGGAGACAGACAGGGGGGAGTGAGCGGGTCTCTGCCTTCTGTCTGCTCTCATGGAAGGAAACAGGGTGCATGTGACACAGGGCCCCCCAAGTGGAGATGTCGAGCAGGAGGACCCCATGCCCAGCCCGGCCCCAGACCCCGCGGAGCTCGCTCCTTCCGTCCAGGCCCCGGAGCGCCTGCTGGTGAACGAGGGAACCAGGTCAGGGATGCAGGAAGCTTCCATCCGTGTCACGGTCCTGTCTTCACACATCAGGGGGCCTCAGACACGGGGACCTGGGCTCCCCCGGGTGCCTCGTGGTGGAGCATGAGAGCCTGTCTTTAGGAGCGGGGGTCAGGGTAGGAACCTAGACTTATCTGGACTTCAGACCCTTTATTTCTTCCATGAAGATCTCCCAGTTCTGTATATGGGGGATGCCCAGGGTCCCTGCAAACTCTGTCACCCTACGATGCACCTGGGAGGAGTAGGAGACGGGGCCGGGCGTCAGAAAGCTTCCCAGTGTGGTGGGGGTGGCACGGCAGGGTCCTCACCAGCAGACAGGGGGCCCCCTGGGCAGTTCGGAATCCGTGGGAGGAGAACTCACGGGGAGGAAAAGGACGTTCACAGGGAAAGCGGGGGTTCGGCCACACCTGTCACTACTGCAGAACGAACCTGGGCCTGACTCCCGGGAAGGGGGCGGAGCCAGCCTACGCGGCCCAGGGGCTGAGATGGAGGTGACGAGGAGCCCTGGGCCCGGCCGGGCTCACGGGAGGGAACACAGGCGCCACACCACCTGCAGGACGTCCTCTCGGGGAGGGTGGGTGAACCCCAGATCTGTCACCCCCTACCGCTATCCAGAGACTGAAAAGGGGTGGTCCCAGCTCCCAAACTGGAGAAAATGGGACAGGTCTGCAAACAGCACAGCGTGATCCGAGTGAAGAAGTGACGGGTGGAGATGGGGGCCACTCAGAGCCCACCAAGCTGTGAGCTGGAGACCTAGGTCCTGGCCAGCGCCATCACAGACCTGCACAGCCCTGCGTCTGAGGTCCCGAGGCAGACCTGCCAGACCAGGGGTCCCCGTCACCTGCGGCTTCCTGGCAACAGCTTGTGACACAGCCCAGGCCAACCTCTCTGTAGAAGGGCTCCCCTCCTCCCTCCCATCACCATGACAACAGCATCCCCCACTGGGCATCATGTGACAAGAAGGAAGCAGGACAGATGTGTGTCTTCAGGTCATGGGGAGAGCCCCAGGCCATCAGACGCCTGTGCCCCCAGCAGGACCAGGACCCTCACTGACCCAGCCAGGAAACCCCTCCACGACACAGAACTGGAAGCCAATCCAGATCACAGGTGGTTGACAGGGTGCTGGAACCGAGCTCTGGTTTCCTAACTGACTCCCCACGGCCGACGGTTCCAGCCCCCCACCCTACTGATCACAGAAAATTCCAGGCCAGGCTGAGGGTGGCCACCCCACCCCCACCAGCAGGACACCCTGCTGCCATGACCAGCCTCGCACGGACCCTGTCAGCTGTGTACACTCTACTCTCTGGCAGAAAGAGCTCGTCTGCTCACCCCTGGGTGTGGCTGGTGGGGACCCTTCCCGGAGTAGGGGAATGCCCGGGTCAGGGGCACAGGCTGGATAAGACCAAGTGGGCCGGGTTAGGGTCTTACACACTAAGACAGGCCACCATGCTAGAGCCGTACTCACAACCAAAGTAACTTTATTCCACGAGCTCCATGTAAATTTTCTAACATGCATCTGTGTTCTGCATCATGAAGCTTTCCACTTTCCAGCTCAGGGAGTCAGCAAACCCACGGCGCACACGTCACCTCTCACCCTGCGCATGCCCAGACAGACATCACTAGTCAACCGCTGCACTCCTATCCTTGAAGGAAATCCTATGTACGTATCCTGTCCTTACAGTCTCTCTCAACACAGGGCTCTGCTCTCAAGCAGATGAGACATTCAGATGAAACCCACCTGCTCTGCCAGGTGAGCTGAGACACAGGCAGGTTAGGAGAGGAAAAGCATTTTTTTATTTTTTATTTTTCACTGAAAAATATTGCTCTTGGCCATGCTCCACAGCATGCAGGACCTTAGTTCAGGCCACTGTGGTCCCAGTGTCGAGTCCTAACCACTGGACTGCCACAGGACTCCCTCGGACAGGAAAGGCTTTGGAGTAAGGCACACCCAGGGGGGCCTGAACCCTAGGTCCACCGCCGGCTCTCTGAGTGACCTTAGACCAGCTACTTGCCCTCTCTGAGTCTCAGTTCTCTTCCCCTGGGACGTGGAGACAGAAGCAACCCCTTTACGGACCTGTACGCGCTGCTGTATTTAAAACGGTTGACCAACAAGGACCTATTTTATAGCACAGGGAACTCTGCTCAATGTTATGTGGCAGCCTGGATGGGAGGCGGCTTTGGGGGAGAATGGTTACATGTGTGTGTCTGGCTGAGTCCCTTTGCTGTTCCCCTGAAACTGTCATAACACTGTTAGTCAGCTATACCTACCCCAGTACAAAATAAAAAGTTTTTAAAAGAAATAACCCCTTATGGGGTTGTCGTGAAGGCTGGCTGTAAGATGGGGGACTGTTCTGCACTTAGTAGGACCCCAACCCTGGAAGCTGCTATTCCTTATTTCTGTTCACCCTCATCCTCTCAGCCAGGCCAGTTAATGCCACCCAAGGAAAGTAACTTCTGATGCCTCCTTAAGGCCTAAGAGCCCCAGAATAATTCAGCATGTTTTTTCCTTCCAGACAAACAGGAAGTTAGTGCTCACTAAAAGAAGATAGAGGAGTAATTTCAAAACGTTTTGTCTCAAAAAAAAAATCCATCGTGTGTGTGAGTGACACTCTTATATGTTCTCTTTTCCATGTCTCTGTCGGTGTCCAGGTTTACACTCCTTTTCATCTCCTTCGTCTGTCCCACGCAACGGAGATGAAACAAGAATGTTAAAGGCAGAAGAACTACCCTGCTGTCCACAAAACGCTTCCTGCTTTTGTTCCAACATCCCTGTGGGGGGCCACAAATCCCCTTGAGAATGAGGCTGCAAATCCAATTAATTTCTGCCGCAGCCAAACAAAGCCAGGCTGCAGCCAGGGTGGGCAGAGGGAACGGGGCGGACAGCCTGCCGGGGACGATGTGGAGTCACGCACCCTGGCTGCTGAGGCCAGCCCTGGGATGGGACTGGAAGGTAGGGGTAGGGGGCGGCTTGCCGACGCTCTGGCCTCCTTCAACCCCACTCTCCCCACTGCCCCCATGCGCTCACTACCTCCAGCCCCTGTGAGTGCTCTTCCCTCTGACGCCAGCCCCCTGCCTACCCATTCACCCAGGTCCTGGCAGCCTGTAAGACTCAATCCAAGCTCTATCTCGGGTGGGCAAACGTGACCGCACTCTCAGCCTGGGTCCACTTCTGCCTAGCACAGTGCCTGACACTGTAGCGACCCAGCTGGATAGATGGATAAATGGGTGAATGAAAAGACAAATGAATGGATGGATGAATGGACAGATGGATGTATGGGTGGGTGTCTAGAACAAGTGGGTGGGAGAAGGGTGGCAAGGTGGGTTGATGGACAGAAGAGTGAGGTGAGTGAGCAGGTGGGTAAGGGCGGAAGGATGGATGGGTGGCCAGGAGGACAGGTGGGTGGGTGGATTCACTGGGGAGTGGATGGGTGGACAGAGGAATAGATGTCAGACATTGTCGAGCTATGGTTCTCAAGTCAGGGCTATGGTTTTTCCAGTGGTCATGTATGGATGTGAGAGTTGGACTCTAAAGAAAGCTGAGCACCGAAGAATGGATCATTTGAACTGTGGTATTGGAGAAGACTCTTGAGAGTCCCTTGGACTGCAAGGAGATCCAACCAGTCCATCATAAAGATGATCAGTCCTGAATATTCATTCGAAGGACCAATGCTGAAGCTGAAACTCCAATACTTTGGCCACCTGATGGGAGAGCTGACTCACTGGAAAAGACCCTGATGTTGGGAAAAACTGAAGGTGGGAGGAGAAGGGGACGACAGAGGATGAGATGGTTGGATGGCATCACCGACTCAATGGACATGAGTTTGAGTGAGCTCCGGGAGTTGGTGATGGCCAGGGAGGCCTGGCGTGCTGCGGTCCATGGGGTCTCAAAGAGAAAAGACACGACTGAGCGACTGAACTGAACTGGTTCTCAAGCTGCCCTTCCCCTCAGAAAACAACAAACGGCAGCCCTGAATCAGAGGCAAGGGAGCATCTTCAAGAAGCACTTCTGAGAAGCCGGGCAGAGGTGCCCCAGTCAGCCCTGAGCCGTGACTTTTCGGTGCTGACCCTGACTCCACACCCATGGACACATCTGCAGAGAGGGCGTCTCTGGGGCCACATTACAGCTGGAACTTCAAACCTGTGAGGGGGAGTAGGGGTGACTCTGGGGTCACTTGCAAGAAGGCCTGGCCCCATCCTTCTGTCTCAGACCCCCCCAACTACCCCCTCCTCAGCTTGACCAGACAGCCAGACGTTCACGGCGTACTCATTTGTTCTTGAAAAGGAGGGGGTGAGAATCAGGTATGGCAGAAGGACACAGGCATGACCGTGGGCCAGACACAGAGTGTGGTCATCCAGGTCGGCGGGGGCGGGTGCTGGTCCCTCAGATGCCGTCAGACCCTTCCTAAGGACGCATTTCCTGGTGCCCGGCTTCTGGGAAGCCAAGTTTCCCACTCACATCCCTGAGGGAATTAAGGGGATGCCCGAGCTGGAAGCAGAAAAGCTGCCAGGGGCCCATAAACCCTACCAGGCCCACGCATCAGGCAGCGTCAAGTCCACCCAGCACCCCGCCCTCCTGGCGGGGTAAGAGGCTCGGGCCACTGCTTCAAGGCCCCCCAAATTACGCCTCCCACCCTGCGGCCAACGTCCACAACCTCGGCTGTGGCCAGCCTGGCCAGAGGGGGCAGCCCCACTGCCGGAGGCTGACGGGTCCCCCGCTGGGGGAGTAAGGCTCCAAAACAGAGCACCCTCAGGAGGGTGGGCACCCCGACCCCCAAACAGAGACCTGGGGCTCAGGGCCCCTGCCCCAGGCGTGCCCCCTCCAGCCTTCATCCGTCGGGCCGTTTCCTGGCACCTGCTCTGAGCTGGGCTCGGGGGCTGCCACTGTCCCTGCTTCAGGGAGAAGGCGCAGCGCGACCGTGGCTCCAGGACCAATAAATCAGGCTCTGGTCCTTGCCCGCGGGACTTCCCTGAGAATCTGCTGGAAAGCCGGGGCCTCTGGAAAGTGCCCACGTGTGCAGCCGTGGGTCAGGGAGGGAGGGACGTGTGGTCAGGGCGGGGGCGCAGCCGATGCTCCGGGGTCCCAGCCTGAAGGCGGCAAACACAGGCGCACACCGGCTGGGACCCCGGAGCGCTGTGGGGTGTGAACAGTGAAGCCCTGTGCGGCGGGCAGCAGGACAACAAACGACCCAGGAGCCAATGAGAGGCCCTCCGAGCCCAGAGGCCCCCCTTGCCGTGTGACCCTGAGCAGGGCCCACTCTCTCTCTGAGCCTCAGTCTCTCCAGCTGTAGAATGGGGGTGGTCGTCACCATCAGGATTAAATAAGCCAGCACGCAGAGCCTCTCAGAGGGCCTCGTGGCCCCTGAGCGGCCCGTGACCCTCCCTCCCCTTCCAGGGGCTCATCCCTGGAGCCCACCTCCAAGTCCAGGGCCCCAGGCTCAGGCAGACCCCACCATCCTCGCGGCCTCTGAGCATTCTGTTCCAGGTGGAAAGCGCCCCTCGCCCGGCAGCCTCCAGCCCTGTCCCAGGCCCACGGGGTCAGCACCACCGCGGGGTCTTCCACTGCCCCCGCCGAGCTCTGGAGGAAGACGGTCACCTCGACGGACCAACGTCCATATTCAGGAGGTGAGGCTGTGCTTCAGGTCGGCGCTTGGCTCTGACCGGCAGCGCCGTTTGGAGAATCTAGGACACGGGGTTTATGTTCCACTTTTCAGGTGAAAGTGATCCGGGTTGAGATGGCTCTTCCCCCTCGGTCCCTTGTTGAGCATGTGCAGGCAGGAACGTGGAAACGCGACTCACAGGCAAGTGCTCCCTGCAAAGCGACCTCCAAGCTCAGCGTTTACTGGCAGCATCAGAGAGCGGCACTGTCCGCAGACGCTCCTGGTCCTCCCGGGCCAACCAGGGGCATCTGAGAGAGGGGCCAGGGCCCCAGCTTCTCAGCTCACGGCCTGAGGCCTGGGGGTGCCTGGGTGTCCTGCAGGGGTGACCACGGCAGAGCGCGTCCCAGACAGGGAGTCTCTGAGGATGCGGGAATTCCAGGACTAAAACCGGGATGAGCCGGCCACCCGGTCCTGCCCGTGTGGACAGCGGTGCCTCTGTTTCCGGCGCTGGCATCACCCAGGAGCCCTCGGAACTCACCCGCCCTGGGCCCAGGCAGGCGGCCGGTGAGCAGAGGGCTGGGGGAGGGGACACGCCGCCACAGAGCGCCAGGCCACACCCGCCTGGAAGCCGGAAACAGCAGTGAGACAGACTTTAAAGGCACATCAAACTGCAGCATGAAGGCCCCGACAGGCCCGTTTAATTATTCAAAAAGTCACCCGGGTGCCGCCTGCTAATTGGCTGCAAGGCCTTGGAGCACCGGGATTCTTATTAAAAACAGCTCTCCAGCTAAACAGCCCGGCTGTCCAAACAAGCACGAAATCCGGCTCTCCCCCTGGCCGGCCGTGCACCCACAGACGGACCCTGGCACCTGTGCTGCGCAGGGCGCCTCCCCACCCACTGCCAAGGCCGCCCGGGGCTGCCGGGCTGGGGGCCGCAAAGGCCCAGAAGCGGGGGGGCGGGGGGGGGGGGGGCAGGGCAAGCTTCCCGCAGGGAGCTGACCCGGGGAGCAGCGTCTACCCTGGGTTCAGAGTCCGGCCTCGCTTCAGACAGACGGGGGCTGGAACTGGCCGCACCTTAAGCTTCCTGGCCCAAGTTTGCCCAGGGACCTGAGTGACCGCGCCTGTAAAATGGGGGTACACCGCCTGCCTCTCACACACAATGACACGCGCGGGGACGTGCCTCCACAGGGCCTGGCACACGAGCAGGAGGAAGCAGGGGTGATGGTGCGTGTGGTCAAGATTCAGGGGCTGGAGGAGGCAGCCTGGGCAGAGGTGGGCAGAGCCGCTCACGCCCTGCGCACTCGGGCGCGCGGGGCTCAGGGCGGCTGGGCCGAGCCGGGAGGAGCCGAAGGGCCAGTGGGGCAGGACCTGGGCAGGGCGGGGGGACAGAGTGACCAATGGGCCAGCCCAGGGGCCAGGACCAGGACCTGAAGCCAAAGTGGGCATAGGCGGAGGAGGTCCTGGGGTCCCCCTGTGACCTCAGCGGAGGCAGGTCCAGCGAAGGTGCGGGTGGGGGAGGAGGTGCAGCCCCTCGGGTGACCGGGGGAGACCCGAGTGAACCTCCGGAGCCCAGCCGGCTGTTCTGGCCCTTGTTTCCAGAGCCCTAGTGAGGCAGAGGGGGAGGCTGACCTCGGGGCACGCTTTCCCACAGCCCACTGTCCGGGGCCAGGGGTGCAAGGGGCCTGCAGCTGCTGCTAAGATGGGGGATGCGGTTTCTCAGCAGCCATGAGGCTGAACAGAGGTCTGACTTTCCGGTCCACTTCTCCGAACGGCAGCCTTTCACAGCAGAAAGGCCAGCGGGTCCGAGGGCCATCTCCCCCCGCAAGCAGGGCCCAGCCCCTGCGGCCATTAGGCTGTTTTCCTTTCACGACCTTTTGACCTCTTCCCAGGGGATACCTGCTTGGCCTAGGCAGGAAATCCCAGCGACCTGCCATGGCCCCGCCTGGATGGAATGTGCCCTGGAAAGGGCCATCAGGGAACGGGAGGCCATGCAGGCAGCAGGGTCTTCCCAGAGCCGCAGCCCGCACGGCCCGCCCCCAGCCTGTCCGCCCAGCCCGCAGCCCAAGGCCTCGGGCAGCCCTGTTCTCACCGGCAGACTCTGCACAGGAAGCTTTCACGCTGGTCACTGGGGGACGAGAGCCCCCTCGGCTGGGGGGACTGCACCCAGGCACAGCCTCGCTGGGCGGGGAGAGGGGGCCGGGGTTGAGAGACAGGAGCTGCGGCTCGGAGACGGACGGAGCAGGCCCAGCTCCGAGTAAGAAGCAGCATGGGCTGGCAGTCCTATCCAAGACCCCGGGGCCCCCCACCCTGCCCACCGCTCCCCTCACGACCCTCCTACCCGCCCCGCCCCTCTTGACCACACCAGGACACCCAGCACGTCCCCTCCCGGCCTCCCCAGAGCTTCTGCCTGGGCCTCCGCCACCCAGACCCGTCCACCCTGGCTCTGCTCACCCCTCCCGCTCAGCCGCCTCACATGCCCCCTCCTCGGGGAGGGGCGTAGACCTTTGCACGCGAGGACCTCCATGCCTCCCTGCTTGCCCACCTGCAGGACTGGTCCCCCCGGAGCCCAGCCTCGAGAGGGTGGCACACAGCAGGTGCACACAGCCAGGCCACCGCTCCGGCACCAGGCCACTCTGGGCTCCCGTGAGAACAAGGACAGGACCGCTGTCCACCTCACCCTGGGCGAGGGGCCCCGGGGGTCCAGCTGGGCCACGGCCCTCTGCACGGCGCCAGTGCCGGGTCTGGAGGCGGCCCTGGGCAGGGAGGACTGCGCTCGGGCCAGCCGTCCCGCCCTGCGGCTGGTTGCTCACCTTGGAGTCGGCAGGGCCTCAGGGCCGGGCTCCGGGCCTCGGCTTTCATCAGACCCGCATGGGCCTCCGGGCTGCGCTCCTGGACACCACCCCATCCAAACCCCACCCCCGGACCGCTGCTTGGACTCCCGAGCTGGAGAGACACGCGGAGCCCGTGAGTGCTCGACGGCAGCGCCCCCAGCCTCCCGTGGCCACCAAGCCCACGCAGGGCGGGGCCCACGGCAGGCCAGCGCCTTGAGCAGCCCTCATCACGGCATGGAGGCCAGACCTCCAGGGCTAGGCCGGGGACCTCACAGGGAAAACGGAGCCCCAGCTGCCCCCAGGGTCAGCAGTGAGGCCTGAGGCTGCTCCCCAGCCCCCAGAGGCCAGCTCTGCTGGGGACTGAAGCCAGAAGGACCTGGAGACACGCCGGGCCCAGGCCCCGGAACCCTGACCCCCAGCTGACTCTTGCGGGAGGAAGGGAAGGTAGGGTCCCAGTTCTACCCCAACAGGTGGAGACCCTGGGCCAGAGAGGCCCTCTCGAGGCCTCAGTCTCCTCTCAAAGTGGGGCTGAATTCCGATTCTCGGGGTCCAGGAGAGCTGATCTGTGGGGGTGGGGCTGAATCCCGATTCCCGGGGTCCAGGAGAGCCGATCTGTGGGGGTGGGGCTGAATCCCGATTCCCGGGGTCCAGGAGAGCCGATCTGTGGGGGTGGGGCTGAATCCCGATTCCCGGGGTCCAGGAGAGCCGATCTGTGGGGGTGGGGCTGAATCCCGATTCCCGGGGTCCAGGAGAGCTGATCTGTGGGGGTGGGGCTGAATCCCGATTCCCGGGGTCCAGGAGAGCCGATCTGTCGGGGTGGGGCTGAATCCCGATTCCCGGGGTCCAGGAGAGCCGATCTGTCGGGGTGGGGCTGAATCCCGATTCCCGGGGTCCAGGAGAGCCGATCTGTGGGGGTGGGGCAGAATCCCGATTCCCGGGGTCCAGGAGAGCCGATCTGTCGGGGTGGGGCTGAATCCCGATTCCCGGGGTCCAGGAGAGCCGATCTGTGGGGGTGGGGCTGAATCCCGATTCCCGGGGTCCAGGAGAGCTGATCTGTCGGGGTGGGGCTGAATCCCAATTCTTGGGGTCCAGGTGAGCACTCAGTGAGCTGAGCCCTGGGGCATGCTTGGCCCCATGCATGTCGCCACTGCCAGGATGGCGGGGGCAGGGCAGGAAGAGGGGCAGCTCCAGAAAGGCCCGAGTGCCCCACAGCCCAGAACTGCGCGCCGTGCTGACCGTGTGGCAGCTGTGAAACCAGGGATTCCCAGGAGTCAGCCCACTGCTGGCGACTGCCCTAAAGGTCTGAAACTGCAGAGACTGAACAAAACCACACGCGAAATACAGCAAAACTAAGAGCCTCTTCATGAAGATGAAAGAAGGGAGTGAAAAAGCTGTAAAACTCAACATTCAAAAAACTACGATCATGGCATCCGGTCCCATCACTTCATGGCAAATAGATGCGGAAACGCTGGAAACAGTGACAGACTGTATTTTCTTAGGCTCCAAATTCACTGCAGCTGGTGACATGAAATTAAAAAACACTTGCCCCTTGTAAGAAAAGCTATTACAAACCTAGACAGCATATTAAAAAGCAGAGACATCACTTTGCTAACAAAGGCCTGTCCAGTCAAGGCTATGGTTTTTCCAGTAGTCACATATGGATGTGAGAGTTGGACCATAGAGAAAGCTGAGCACCAAAGAATGAATGCTTTTGAACTGTGGTGTTGGAGAAGACTCTTGAGAGTCCCTTGGACTGCAAGGAGATCCAACCAGTCTATCCTAAAGGGAATCAACCCTGAATATTCACTGGAAGGACTGATGCTGAAGCTGAAGCTCCAATACTTTGGCCATGTGATGCGAAGAGCTGACTCATTGGACCCTGATGATGGGAGAGACTGAAGGCAGGAGGAGAAGGGGATGACAGAGGATGAGATGGCTGGATGGCATCACCGACTCGACGGACATGAGTTTGAGGGAACTCCGGGAGTTGGTGATGGACAGGGAGGCCTGGCGTGCTGCAGTTCATGGGGTCGCAGAGAGTCGGACACGACTGAGCAACTGAACAAGCAACAGCAGCAAGCTCACAAGACCCCACGGATGGAAGGCGGGAGGTGGAGGGCAGGGGTCTCCTCTTGTCGGGGCCACGGGGGCAGGACGGAGGAGAGCAGCGGGTGGTCACAGGCTTCCTTGCACTCCGCGAGCTAGAAGGGTCTAGCTTGGGTGCCTGATATCAAGCTTGTGAGAATTAAAAACAATTTAAAGCTAAATGAATGAATCCATAAAAATAAAAGAAAAATGAAGTCACTCAGTCATGTCCGACTCTTTGCGACCCCATGGACTGTAGCCTACCAGGATCCTCAGTCCATGGGATTTTCCAGGCAAGAAGACTGGAGTGGGTTGCCATTTCCTTCTCCGGGGATCTTCCCGACCCAGGGATCAAACCCAGGTCTCCCGTATTGTAGGCAGATACTTTACTGTCTGAGCTACCAGGGAAGTCCAAAAATAAAAGGAGGCGGAATGATAACCAACAGGGCCTAAATAAGGAATGATAAGAGAAGCCAGATGGTTAATTTTAAGAGTCCTCTCTCTCCTGTCAAAATACTGCTACAAGTTGCCTGAAAATGCACGGCATGTGCTGGTGGTCACCCCGGAGGCAAGCGTGGACCCGGAAGTGAGGGAGTCGGGCAGGCGGCGGGCAGGCGTGGGCCGCACAGGCTCACGGGCCGAAGGCTGGACAGGGTGGCGGCCCCTCGGAGGCAGCCTGGTGGGGCTGTATCTGGGTTCCCTCCACCTCTCCCTCAGCACCTGACCTCAGGCCAGCCCTTCAGCCTCTCAGCCTCAGTCTCCCCATCTCTAAAATGGGACCCAGCAGCACCCACTCAGCACTGTCATACCGGGGGGCAGGGTGAACTCTGGCGGCCGGACGTCCCGGCTTCGCCCGCGGGGCAGAGGCTGCAGGAGCCCGTGGGTGACCTGCTGGGTCTCCTTTCCCGGTCACAGCTGCCCCTCTGCTCCAGCAGGACGCCATCCGTCAGCCTGGCTCTGGGGCAAGTGGCACAGGGGGGAACACCGCCCAGCCACACGTTCCCTGTGGCAAGTCAGCGAGCCTCGGGGGCTCTTCCCTGGCACTAACCATCCTGGCCTGCGCTGACCACAGCAGCAGCTGGCGTGGCAGAGGGACTCAACTAGAAGAGCCCCACGGTGAGAAGGACAGCCCAGCGACCCAAGGGGGGAGTGCCCCTCTGTTACCAAAGCCCCTCTTCCGATGTAGCTTCCCTGATAGCTCAGTTGGTAAAGAATCCGCCTCTAATGCAGGAGACCCTGGTTCGACTCCTGGATCGGGAAGATCTGCTGGAGAAGGGATAAGCTACCCACTCCAGTTTTCTTGGGCTTCCCTTTTGGCTCTGCTGGCAAAGAATCTGTCTGCAATGCAGGAGACCTGGGTTTGACCCCTGGGTTGGGAAGATCGCCTGGAGAAGGGAAAGGCCACCCACTCCAGTATTCTGGCCTGGAGAATTCCATGGACTGTATAGTCCATGGGGTCGCAAAGAGTCGGACACAACTGAGCGACTTTCACTTTCACTCTTCTGATGATGAGATGAGCGGGCCTCAGACTTGTCCGAGTACCACCTTCACACTCCGTAACCAGATGTACCCAAAGCACCGGAAAGCCTTTTGCTGATGATGCTGTATCTCAAGGCAGCGTCTCTGATTGGTTGGCTTGGGCAGCCCCCTGACGCGGCAGAGACTTGGGCTGGTCCCTCCCACCGGCCACAGCTGGGAGCAGAGAGCAGGGCTGGCCGGGCCCCAGAGCTGGGCGGGGGGTCACATCCCCCACACCACTGGCCGCACTGGGACATCCATTCTGTTCAGGGCATTCTTCAATAACCCTCATGTGCCTTCCGCACACGGATAAATCCCAGCGCAAAGCATGACGCGATTTCCCTCCCTGTGTCTGAAAACGAGCCAGTAACGTGACACAGCTGCCCGATAAATGTTTCATGGAGGCGCTTGCTGAGAAGGCAGCCTTTGATTGTCTTGCTTGTTACACAGTGAAGTGATCTTCGCTCCCTCGAGGGGAGGACAGACCTGGGGGCGGGGGGAGCTGGGGCTCCAGGGCACGTGGACATTTTTACAGCCCCCCACTGAACCGCTGCCGGGGACACAGAACCCGCCAGAGAGGACGCCGCTGTCCACCTCCCGCCCCTGATAACCGGGGGCGGGTCCCTGAACCCCAAGCTCCCTGCCAGCCGCTGGCCTCTGCCTCGACCTTCAAGTCTTGACCCACAGGGGCTGTGCGAGGACCAGGTCAGGGGTGGGGTGGGGTGTGGTCAGCTTTCAGAGGGGGCAGCTTTGCACCCCCACACAGAGGGGACCCCCGCCTGTCTCAGAGCTCTGTTCTCCGCAAAACCCACACCCTGGGCTTGAAACAATAGAAATTCAATCTCCCGGGGCTGGGAGGCCAGAGATCCTAGATCAAGATGCAGGCAGGGCCAGCGAGGTTTTAGAGGAGGAGCCCCCGTGTCCCCCACCCCCGTCCCCCTCCCCATCCCCACGTTCCCCCTCCCTCCCCGCGTCCCTCCCCCGTCCTCCACCTCCATCCCCTGACCCCTGAGGGGGTGGGACGTGCCAGACAGAGCCCCGTCCCCACCGGGGGGGCGGGGGGCCCACCTCACAACGTGCGGCCCCTCTGAGGCATAAGGCTCCCCCCACCGGCCCAGTGACAGCCTCAGACTGGAGCCTTGAAACAAAACTGACCAGGCCTGACGGCACCTCCTCCCCCACCCTCACCTCACCTCCTCCAAGGCCTTCCAGACAGGAGCTCCCTCCCTGCTACTCCTCCCTTCTAGAACCTTCTATGGAGCCCCCCGCACCCCCGAAGGGTGGGGAACCCTACAGGGGCCACTGCCCCAGCAGGTGGGATCCTACATCCAGGTGTGACATGCTTGGGAATGAGACTCGGGGCGGTGGGGAGGGAAGGGGGTGAATGTGAGAACAGCAAGATACACCCCTCAAAGGGATGAAATGTATGTTCCGTGAATTTTTCTGCAATTCAGTAAAAAGCCAGAGAGCAGGAGAGAGGGGCTGGGCAGGGTTAGGACCAGGGAGTCAGGGATGGAGGCTGGTCCTGGCTTGCAGGAGCGCTCGCGTCCCCTGCGGACCCAGAGCCGAGCCCACCATGCCGACCCCACGGGGGTGGGTGCAGAGGCCCACGCCCTGGGCCCCACGATGGCCTCACACCGGATCCTCAGGCCCACGTCCAACACCGGCCCCCCCAGCGCTGCTCTCACAAAAGCGGCTCAAACAGCTCGGGTTTACTACCTTGCGGATCCGGATGTCAGGAGTCTACAGTGCATCTCATGGACTCAGATCAAGGGGTCGGCAGGGCCGGCTCCTTCCGGGAGCGCCAGGGGAGAACCTGGCCCTTTCACAGCTTTAAGATGACCCGCACTCCCCGGCCCGTGGCCACACCCCTCCAACCTCCGCTTGTCATCACGTCTCCTTCCTCTGACCCTCCTGCCTCCTCCTTACGTTTACAGGTGAAATTCCGTTTATAGAACTTCACCTGCAGAGAACCTTTCCCCAGTCACACAGGGTCTGGGGGCTAGGAGGCGGGTGTATCTTTTGGGGCCACCTTTCAGCCCACCGAAAGGCCGGCAGCCCGTGGGTGTCCACAGGGTGTCCGGGGCAGCAGTAATCACGCTGCACAGGGTGCAGGCTCACGGCAACCTTGGGCGGCAGGGGGACCCTCCCCAGCCCACAGAAGCAGAGACAGAGGCTCCAAGAATACCCCTGCCTAAGACCACTCGGCAAGCAGGGGCTGAGAGATGAGACCTCCAAGGGCTGAGGGCGCCCTGGTCTCACCGTTCGACTTCAGGCCCAGAGA
Source organism: Cervus elaphus (assembly GCF_910594005.1). Taxonomy (NCBI): domain Eukaryota; kingdom Metazoa; phylum Chordata; class Mammalia; order Artiodactyla; family Cervidae; genus Cervus; species Cervus elaphus. The sequence continues at coordinate 2,422,453 of NC_057825.1, read as the reverse complement.
GGGTCCCGCCCTTTGCCATCTCCTCCTTCCCAGGCATGCAGAGCCGTGACGACCCCCGAACAGGACATCCTTCAATCTGGAGGGCCAGCTCCGACTGTGACAAGGACCCCCATCCCCACACACTGGGCTGGATGACTCCCCAGAGCCCCCCGCCATCACTCCTGCTCCCCCAGCCGGCACCAGGGTGGGGCTCTTAGATTAAGCCTCCTATTCATCAGCCCCTGAGAAGCATAACTGGGGCTTTTGTGGGAGATCAGCTCATGATGCACAGAGCAAGAGTTGTGAAATGATCATTTTTTAAAGGAGCGCGTTGGGCTCCTCTCCAGGCATGAAAGAAACGCGGGAGAGGTTCGTCAGGGCTGTGGGCTCCGTCTGCGGGTTTTTAAAACAGAAGAGTCTGGCTAGAGGAGCCCCTCTTTCTAATTACCGACACCATGGACTGCTCTCAAACGGAGAGCACGGTCAGGGTTCTGTGTGAGTGGGGCTGGCTCCAGGCCGACACATCGCCTGTGAAACCCTCGGCCTGCGCGGAGCTGCTCAAACGCGTCCCGCTCCGGAGCGGCCGGAGCCCACCTCCCAGCCCAGGGAGGGTGAGCTGCGGGGCGTGCCGGAGGGCCTGTCCCTGGGAGCCACGAAGGGAAAGGACCCCGGGAAAGTTCTGGACTGGAGCTCAGACAGGGAGGGAGAAAGGCCGGGTGAGATGGGGCCCGGGGCACGTTCAGTGACAAGGGCGAGGAGGAGACAGGCGAGCTGGGCAGCTCTTCCTGCAAAGGTGCTGCTCCGGTCAGCGGGTCCTGTCCCCACCTTTGGTCCGCAAACACCTTCCCGACCCCCTCACCTCCCTCCCCATGTGCAACAAAGGGTTAACGCAGCAACCCCCAGGCTGCCCACACCCTGCGTGTCCAAGAAAGGTCAGGCCCTTGGCCTGGCTGCCGAGAGGGACCTCTGAGCCCGTGGGACGTCCTGCTGATTACAGCATCTCTGTCTACCTTGGGGGGCCCCAGGCCAGGCCAGAGGGTCTGAGAAATGATGGGGTTTATGGGGGACCTCAGGGCCACAGTATCAGCTGGACCTGTGCAAGGGCTGGAAGCTAAGGTCACCCCAACAGGGGCAGTCAGCCGTGTCTACACGACCCACACCCAATGAGAACCAGGGCACCAAAGCTCAAGGGGGCCTCCCTGGCTGGCAACTCCCATCTATGATGTCACACATCATTCTGGGAGAATTAAGCACTGTCCATGCAAGTCCTTGGGGAGAGGAGACCCGGAAGTCTGTGCCGCGTCTCTCCTGGACTCCTGTCTATGTGCCTTTTCCATCTGCTGATCTGGACCTGCCTCCTTGCGCTGTAATAGACCAGAACCCTGAGGATAACAGCTTAGCTGAGTTCCGTGAGTCATCAGGCCCAAAGATGTCCCGACGGCCCCGACAGGCCCTGTGACGTCATTACAGCAAACTGGAACGGTACTGAGCCCTCCTGCGGGCCAACACCGACCTCCGGGCTCAGCCTCGAGAATGAACCCTGGGACGCCCCCTGGGTTCCCCCGCTCCCACCGGCTCTGCGAGGAGCCGCCCACACGAGGCGCGCAGCCCACCAGACTGAAGCCGGCTCTCACCCGCTCTGCAGGCTGGACCGCCGTGCTCTCTGCTCACCGTCACCCGAGGGGCTGGGGTCCTCATTCCCCAGCAGGGGGGCCACTGTGCCCGCATGCTGCCCGGAAGACAGAGGGAAGGAGGCGCATTTCCAAGCCCACCGGCCAGCCTCGGAGAGCTGGCCTCTGCCCACCCAGCGTAGGAGCGGCGGGGAGGCACCTGTGTCGTGGGGCAGGGGCCCTGGGACTGCGGGGCGGAGGGGTCAGGGTGCCGCCCAGCCCCCCAGGGGCCTCCACACTGCGCAGAGGTCACCGGCACACTCTCAGGCCCCTTGCCACTTCCTAAGCCACCAGCAGACTCCCTGGCCAACTGTCAACCCCAGGGAACCCGAGGCTCCGGGAGCCAACAGACAAGGCGGTCACGGCCTCGGTCACCGGCCTCTTGCCCGCAGGGCAGGGCGTGGGGAGCCTGGCGCTGCGCTCAGCCCACCGCAGGACCGCACCCGAGCAAAGCCACTGTCTCATCCGCCCCAGGAGCACCCCTGAGCTTCCCGACACCGGGCCCCGACCAGGAGGATTTTATGAGATGGAGAGAAAAGATCACACTCTCGAGTCACATGACAAAGTGGATAAAATGACTGACTTCTGTGGCACGAACTCCATTCCTGCCTACACGCACACAGGTGGCGGACACGCTGGAACCGGGGGGAGGCCCCCGGAACGCAGCCTGTCGTCCCGGCTAGTGGGGCAAAGAGCGGACGACCGCTCCTGGGAAAAACACAAACAAGAAAACCCACGAACTGTCTGTGTATCCGCCAACGACTCACTTTTTTAAACTACACATTTTTAAACTATCCCTATTACAGACGAAAGCTATACTGAAAACCAATCCACGCAGCTGGGGGCCTCACAGGCAGAGCAACGTTCTGGAACGTGGGCCGGGTGGTGGTACAGGGGTTTCATCCTAACCTTATTCTTTACAGCCTAACCGTGTTATAAATATTCTCGACTATGTGTTTAGTAGCAGCGCAACAGCATTTTTAAACAGCCTGTCGTCCATCTGACATTTAAAAAAAAACTCAATTCAGTGAACTCGGACTTCAACTCAGACTTCTTAGTCTTTGGAGAACTCAACAGGAAAATAGATTCTGGGTGGGTTCCCTAATATTTGCATCTGTTCCCATGACTCTTTGGACCTGGGCAAATAACCCCACCAAGGGCCCTGTTGCAGGAGACATCCTGGTTTTGGGACCCCCAGTCCATGAGTGTGCAGGGACCCAATGACAACACCAGGGGGGAGCCCCCTCCAGAGTTGAACCACTCTCACAAAGTCGCCGGTACCCACCCAGGTGAGACCCCCCCAGCCCATGTGCCCTCAGGAGGAGCCGTCTCTGCCCTCCCAAACCTCTCACTCCCACCCTGCTGGCCCAAGACCCAGGGTCACCGAAGGAGGCAGGCCCTAGGCTCATCCCCATCGAGTGTGGAACCTGGTCTCCCTGACCCCGCTCTGAGGGTCAGAATCTGCAATGACCAGGTCTCACCTGGGGCTGCCCTCCCCTGTCCTCTGTGGCCGGCATCCCCCATGCCCCCAGACGCCTCTGCCCCCTCAGTCCCAGGGCCCCCCACCCCCCAACATCCATGTGTCAGAGATCAGACCCCAGGGCCGTGGAACTCTGCAAATCTGAGCAGAATTAAAGCCAAGAGTGGGGCGATTCCTGCCAGGGAGGCCCACAGCCACAGGCAGGCAGGCCCCCTGGCTCAGCCCCAACTCCACAAACAAACACTGCTACTTCATTGGAGGCAAAACCCAGCTCTGACGTGTGGAGAGGGCATTTAGGTAGGCGATGATCTGTGAAAGGATTAATTTGCTGATCTCATTACCTAAATCGAAAGAGATTTTGCAGCCATCAGTAACAGGCTTGCAAGATTTCCCGGGTGTGAGCTAAAGCCTCGCCCATCCTCCCCACCCCTTCCAGCCACCACCAACAGGCAACCTGACAACACGTTGAAAATTCATGAGAAAGACAAGGGCCAAGGGTATCTGTTCAAAACTCCAGTATCTGTGACAGGGCACGCGCGGGCCAGACGAGGACGAAGAGGTGGGCGCCCTGCTGCGCGCTCCGCGAAGCTCACCTGATCCCTTTGTTCTGAGCCAAGTTGTGCAGGGAGAGTCTTGACACGGCGGAGATGACCTGGAGGGGGAGACGAAAAGACGCTTCTGTAATTTCATGAGAAAGACGGAAGTCATCAAGAAACAGTAATGAAGTGTTTTGTAGATGTTGAGAACAGTTACTAAAGCACGTTTCATCTCAAGAACAAAAAAAAGCAGAGCATAAGATGTTTTTAGGCAAGACACCTGCTTTGTATTTGTCGGGCAGGATGCGCCGTCTCGGGGCACTAACGTCTGCTGAGAGCCGTGTACGCCCGGCGCAGTGCCCTGGAGCCCAGGCCTGGGCTCACAGCCCCTCTGCCATCTCCTGCCCCCAGCCACTCACTGAGTCCCGCTCTCCTCTCCCCCAGGAGAGGGTCTGCCCCATCCGGGCCACCCCCGGTGTGCACACACATCACGACCACAGAGGTTCCCCCCAGGCTCCTGCTCTGGAAGGCACCATGTGGTTTAATAATAACTCCTGTTCACGGTGGGTGCTGACCCATTTCACAGGTGGGGAGACAGAGACCCAGAGACGTCAAGTGACTCGCCCAAAATCACTCAACAGCCCGGAGTGCAGCGTAGAGGCAAACATCCCAGCGTAGAGCTCCCTTCCCTTCCAGCCCCTCCAATCTTTCCGTATGGACCATTTAAACAGATGCCCAGCTAGCTAGAGGATCAGGGTGTAGACGGAAAACAAGGACCCCCAGGTTCAGACTGCACAAGGGCATCCCCGGAGGCTCTCCCTGGATGGACAGATGTGCCGAAGTCCTGGGGTCCCTGCCCCAGCCCGCCCCGGTCTTGCCGTGACCAGCCCCCTCCAGACACACAGGACCCACCCGGCTCCCAGCCTCAGAGGCCTCAACACAGCCAACCCACAGATCTTCCGATGACCAGGGCAAGCAAGGACGAGGCTCCACAGATGGTCACGGGGAAACGGGGCCAGGCGACAGCACGGCTGACCCGAACACAGAGTGTTACACGCTCAAGCGTGATTCGCGGGTCACACAAGCTGCTCACAATTCCCAGCGGGACTGACGGGGAGCCCGCTGGGTGAGACCACACACCGAGGAGGCAGAGAGACAGGTCTCGACTCTGAGAGCCTGCCGCGTGTACACGGGTGTGTGTGTGTGCACGTGTGTCCACGCACACGTGCATCTGAGGCCAGGGCATGTGAACACGGCCTGTGATGACCACTGGCTAAATTCACAGACACCCTCTGCTGGGCGCTGGTGCCCCAGAAACTGAGCCAAATCAGCCTTTCATGTGCGTAATCCCAGCGAATCCTCACACCCCTGAGGCCGGCCACGCACACGTGGGACATGGGAAACCCGAGGCCAGGTCACCTCCCCAAGCCCCCACCCGGGACACGCGTCTCGGACCTCCTGTGAGGTTGCTCTCTGTCCTGCAGCAATTTTTTAAAAGAGGGGAGAGAACCCCGCACTGTATAGAAGGGCCCTTTCTCAGCCGGCAAGACGGCGGACTCACCCAACAAGCCAAGCGCTGTGCGCTGACTTCCGGGAGGCGTGCTGTTTCAGGGGCCGGCTCGCACGGAAGTCGTGAATCCGAGGAGCGACAGGGCTCCTCTGTGTTTCCCCAGACAAGACTCAATGGGCTGATTGTGCAGCTGGCCCAGCCGGGGGCCCCACATTCAGGCGCGCCAAGAGGCCTTTCACAAATAGTGAGCGACTTGGCTTCTGCTGTTATTCTTGGCTTTTAAGGGCTCTAAATATTTAGGAAGGACAAAAATTAAAGCAATATTGCTCGATGTCCTTACAGTCACTAGACAGAATGCTGGAAGTGTCGGGGCCCAAGGGTTTGGGAACTGGAGGGCACATGTGCCACCCCACGCCTACGCCTACCATGGCAGACATCACTAGTCAACTGCTGCACTCCTCCGCCCGGAGCCAGACAGAACTTAGGATCCTCCTTGCAGAGTCCAAACAGGACACCAGCAACCGGTCAGCACTGGCTCGGGAGACGAAGTCTGTCTGCTGACCTGGGGTCGGGGCTGCGTCTCCTACGGGCAGAGCCCAGGACAGCGGGCAGCTGCCACCGGTGAGCAAGCCGAGGCCAGGAGACGGGTCCGTGTGTCTGCGGGTCCCCAGTCTCAGGGGACAGAACAGCTTCTGCAGCTGCCGCGACCACCGCAACGCTAGGCCCTGAGCTCTCAGCCGCTCTGCTCCAGGCTGGAGCCTGTCACCAGCGGTTACTGAAGGGCTCTGGATTCCGGTCGCCAGACGGGGCCAGCTCCTTCACCGGGCTTAGCCGTCCCAGCTCTGCCTGGGGCGCCCCGTCCCTTGCTGGTCCGTCCTGAGCATCTGTGCAGAAACGGAAACCTCAGGTCTCACCTGGGGGGACCAGGGCAGGGGATGCAGGGAGCAGACCCCTGAGAGCCGCGGGGTCAGATGAGGGGCGGGGTCCCAGTGAAAGGTTAGGGAGCAGGTGTCGCGAAGCACCCTAGCGGCTCCCGGAGGCATCTCTGGCCGGTGCCTTCCCCACCCTTGGGGTGAGAGCTGGGCTTCCCCAGAGGCCTGCCTCTCCCATGATGTTCAAAAACCTCCCGGCTCACAGTCCCTGCCAGCTCCTCTGAAAACATAAATGTCAAAGGATGACATTTCCCCATCTTCTATCTCCCCTTCTCGTCTGCATCCCTGATAACGAGTGAAAAGACGCACACCTGCTCGTCCTGCCCTCCTCCCCCCTCCCTCTACACAAAAGGCTCAGACTCCTGGGCTCAGCGGTCCCGCGGGGCCCACGGAGCCTCAGCCCCAGGCGAGCAGAGGACCGTGTGTGCAGAGGCCAGGCAGGGAATCAGAGGGAGGAGGGTGTGTGCCCCCGGGGACCTGTCATGCCGGGAGCAGACACCCGCACGGCTAGCTCCCCAAAGCCGCAGATGTCCGTGCTGTTCGCGCGTCTACCTCCTGCCTCGACTGTGACCTTCAATGTTTCAGCCCCTCCACTTGGTGAAGGACTAAGAATGGTTCTGACAGCGCAGAGCCCGGGGCCTGAGGCCTGGACTCTGGATGGCAGTCTCGCTGGGCCCCACCAGGCGCGGACTGCTCGGGCCCCGAGGTGGGACCCCACCAGCCTGCATCCGGGCAAACAGACTCCCAGACACCGCTGGCCAGTCGGCTTCCTCGAGTTCACGGGAGGAGATTGAGAATGGAGACTCCCAGGCCCAGCCCAGAGGGTGCCCCCCCCGCGGAGCAGGCGTGGGGCGAGGTGGGGGCGGCGGGGACTGGAAGGGTCTGGGCTGCAGTCAGATGGCCTGCTGGTGGGGAACAGCCTGCACCGTCCTGGGTTCACATCCAGCCACTGGCCTCAGTCTGCCCGTCTGTGAAATGGGGACGAGTGCACCCCTCCCATGAGACTGCTAGACTCGATGGAACGTGTGCCAGGCGTCTGGCCTGCAGCAGGTGCTCACGAACGCCTGCAGAAGCGCGTTTGGCACGACCAGGGGTGGAGGAGATCCACACGGCGATTTAGGGTTGACTCACCCCCTCCACCGACTTGGGCTTCCCGGGTGGCTCAGCAGTAGTGAATTTGCCTGCAATGCAGGAGATGCAGGTTCAGTCGCTGGGTCGGGAAGGTCCCCTGGCGAAGGGCACGGCAACCCACTCCAGTATGCTTGTCTGGAGAGCCCCATGGACAGAGGAGCCTGGAGGGCTACAGTCTATGGGGGCACAGAGTCGGACGTGACTGAAGAGACTTCGCACACACACAGGAACCTGCCCTTATTTGGATGAAAGCACAGGAAGGGGGTGAAAGGTCTGGTTCCAGGCTCGACTTCAAAAGAGAAGTTCAGGATGAGGGCTGAAAAGGCAGAGGCCGAAGGCCAAGGTGGGGATAGACAGACAGAGAGGGTGGGGACTCTGCCTTTAGAAGGCAGCATCACTCGGAGGCCTCCAGGCAGGCCTGGACTCTGCAGCCCTTTGCCAAAGCCTCTGCTGAAACGTGGGGAGACGCAGTCAGACAGCAGCCTTGCAGGCTGTGCCCTGAGTGGGCAGAGTCAGCTGCAGGCTGCCCAGCTTGCCAGCCCTCCTCTGCTTGGGTCCCTGGGCTGCAGCAGTCAGCCTCCTGGGGGGACAAGGGCTCTAACTCAGGGGAGGACTCACCTCCTACCTCTCCAGGGCAGGGTTTGCGAACTGCAGGTGCTGACCTGCTGGTGAGGCATAAACTCAGACAGGTCCCAAGGGCATTTTTCTCACTGAAGTAGGATGAGATGGGAACAGACAAGACAGGACAGACAATATTGGAAAAGAGAAGTAAAACACTATCTCAGGGAGCTTTATTTTCAGTCTAGAGGATACGAGGGACTTCGCTTCCCTGACTTATTCACTCATCAAACATTCAATGCACCCTGATATGTGCCAGCCCCGGGCCTTGTGGCCGGGTCATAACAGAGGATGGATCAGATTCAGGGACATTTTACCTCCCACTGGCACCGTCTCAGAGCTCCAAGAGCCCCAGGAGACTCCCTCCCAGGAGATGGGCTGGACCGAAACTGTGCCCCCATTTTACAGACAGGAATCGAGGCCCAGGGACCCACAAACTCGCTCAAGGTCATACTGCAGCAGCTATCACGTCTGACCCTAAAAGCAGGCTCTGAGCTGCCTCTTCACAGACGAGAAAGACTGCGGCTCACCGAGTTCATATGACGGCCTGAGAACAGGGTGACTGCAAGATGCTCGAAGAACGTTTGGGGATGTGGGTGAGTGGGTAAGCAGAGAGGGGGCGGGTGCGTGGATGGCGTGTGGCTGGAGGGAAGGACGGATGGACAGGTGGGTGGATGGACAGACAGGATCAACAGCAGAGGTCCAATGAGAACCCGCCTCCCAATCCTATATCTTAATGACAAGAACACGAGCTATCGTTTATCAAGCCCTTACTAAGTGCCACGCAATACACTGGGATGAACATGACGCAAACGTGACTCCTGCATGGAATGTCTCTCCCCCGCTCTCCACGCATCGGACGCAGACACTGGGGACTAGAGAGAACAAGGGCCCTGCCCCCATCACGGGAGCCAGCAGAGGACAGCGAAACCCCGCGCTCCTCTTCCAGGCCCCCTGCACCGCGTCTCCCAGCCTCTCCCGCAGTCCCTGAGGTCGGCCCGATGGGAGCAGACCTCCCGGGGGCTACTCTCAGGCACGGCTCACAAAGCTTCCCTGCTTCTGGGGCGACCTCGAAAGCCTCAGGTTAAAGGTGGCAAAGCCGCCGTCACACTGGGTCCCAGAAGGTCTGCGCGACACAAGAGGCCACACACGCACGCACCGTGCACACGCCCTGCACGCCGGGCCCTCCCTGAACGGTCCGGCCGTCCCCGGTGGGAGCCGGCCCGGCCCAGGCGCCGCCTTCCCCGACGCTCTACTATCACCAGGCGTGCGTCACTCTGCCCTGGGCTCTGCAGCACCGGGCTCTCGAGTTGTGGGATCTCAGTTCCCAACCAGGGACTGAACGCACGGCCCTGACCTGCAAGGCGGATTCTCAAGTCTCTGCCCTGCAACTCAGGACGTGAGCCGAGGACCCCACGGAGATGATCCAGAGGAAGGATGGACAGGGACACACCTCGGCCTTTAAAAGGCCCGGCTGCCCAGTCGCTGGTCAGCTGGTGAGTGGGCGGGTCCGTCAGCCCCGCGTGGTCAGGGGGGCGCCCCGCCATTCTGAGGAATCGCTAAGCGGGAACGGCACAGACCAGGAAGACCCCCCTATCAGCCAGGACCAGACATGGCAAACACACAGCGGCGCCTCGGAGCCAAACGGCCAAGACCATCAAGCTCATTTAAATACGTTGCCCCGGAAACTCTCTATCAGCCGGGGAAATCTACAGCCAACACGGCTGCATATTCAGAAGCAAATCATTATAAACGGCTTTCTCCAGCTCAGCCGCCAGCATTGCCCTTCTGCTTTTTTCTCTTTTCTCATTGAAAGCAAGGTCAGAGACATTGCTGCCACTGCCTTCAGAATGACAAGCGGCGGCGAGGAGGGACTCGTGATGGACCATGGGCGTCCACGCTCCGTGTTCAAGCTCTGCTGCCAAGAGGCCAGGAAACAAAAGCAGGTGGGGAACGCGGTCATCTCAGCCACCACCTGCGGCATGCGCCCGCAGGCCCTACAGATGGGGTCTTCCTTCCAGGGAGCCAGAAGGAGGCTGGGAGAGGGGAGGGGGCTGGACTCCAGGCCCCAAGACAGCGAAACAGCAAAATGAAAACCCACTCGTGGGGCCAGGTGACCGGTGGCAAGGGAGGGCAGTCTGGCCATCCTTAGTGGGTCGGAGCTTCAGAGTGATTTACGAGGAACGAAAAAGGCTAATAAGGAAAAAAAGTCCATCAACATCTCGGAACTGGCCGCTGCTTTCTCCTGCCCTTGAACCGAGCTTCCAGTGAGACTTGAAACCACGCCCCACATCTAGCTTCCTCACTTGCTGGGTCCAGATCAAGAAAAGACCCTCAAATGCAGGGAGAAGACACCACCCTGAGCCTCGGGAGCAGCGGCCAGTCTCCACGCCTCGGTCTCTGCAGGCGCTGACGTCTGCGACACGGACAGACAGAGGGCTGAATGTCGACACACGGGGTCCCCGAGCCGGGGGCCCTACGGGCCCTGAGCCGCTGGCCTCACAGGCCCCTGCCCGCGGCGCACCTCCAGGGCAGCCAGCACCTGCACACCTCGGTCTCCCAGTGCGTGGACCCGGCGTCTCCACGGCCACCCGCCAGAGGGGCTGCTAGTCTCTGCAAGCTGAGAAAACCGAAGCCCAGAGGGTACGGTGACGTGACCGAGGCCTCACCACTGCGGTCAGGGACCACGCCGGAGTCGGGCTCCCGAAACATACAGGAGGCCCTGCAAAAGCAGGGACACCAAGCGTCTGTCCTTGCCGCCTCCCCCGCACCAGGAGAAAGCCTGAGCCCCCGCTTACCCCGGGAGGGTGGTCACGGGGGACAGGCTGGTTCCGCTGCCAGCTCCGTCCTTCCCCCAACCATCCGCCCCCACCTCGGGCCCCAGTTTCCTGCTGGGAACGAGGGGCTGTGACCTGGTTACCAAGGGCTCGGATCCTGGGCACGGGGCACAGGGGTCACCCAAAGCAGGGGCCAAGCAGAAGCCCCCAGGGACATCACAGCCGTGACCAGCCCCGGACCAGGCGCCTGGAGGGGCGAGCAGCCCAGGGCCTTGGAGACCAGCTGACTGCCACGCTGAGCCCAGGAGGGGCGGGGCCACCCCACCCCCATTCTGCCCTGTGTCCTCAGCCCCCAGCACCCGCACCCTCTTTGTGTCTCTGAGGCCTCACTGGGTGGGGCGCCCCTTCCTGACACCCTAGGAAGAGCTGCAAGAGGAGGGCTGAGCGGCAGACCCCGCTCCCTGGCGCCATCCCCTCCCGGCTGCAACCAGCTAAGGTGCCGTCTGCCCCGACCAGCGACCAGCGTGCAGGGGTACCAGCCCAGCCCCTGGCACCTCGAGGAGAAGCAGTCCTAGGACCAGTCGAGGCAGGAGAGGCCAGGGGCAGCGCTCCGTACGCCTGGGAGCCAGGAGAGAAGAGGCCGGGAGGGAAGCTGGAGCCAGGGGCCCTCATGGGACACAGGGAGGGGTCAGGAGAGGGTGGAGCGTCCAGAGCCCCCACTGCGGGATCCCTGCAACAGACAGTGTCCGTCCAAGGGCCCCGGGCACTGACCGTCTGTGGTCCCTGATCCGTAAAGTCAAGGCACAGGAGTGGGAGAGGACTGGGGTGGGGACCTGAACTAGAGCTCTTCCCGACCCGGAAGGCTTGCAGGAATCAGCCAGGAAAACGCCAAGTCCGTAGCAGAAGGAGCTTAGCAACCATCTGGTCCAAAGTCTTCACTCTGCAGACGGGAAACCTAAACCCCGGCTCGGGAGATGCAAGCGATTGGCAAAGGCCACCCAGGACCCTCCAGGCAGACACAGCGTTGGAAGCAGGGCGCAAGGCCCTGCTCTGATTGGCCTCATGACAACCGCTGCGGACATGTGTCCAGCCCTGCCCCAGCCAAGTCTTTACGAGGCTTATTTCTATTTAACGATTTAAACTTCCCCCTCCTCCTCCTTGCTACATCCACCAAGGAGACATTCCTGCCGATCTTCCCATTTCACAGAGGAACAATTGAGGCTCAGGATTCACAGCTGAAAGCGGGTGAGCAGAGGTGGACCCAACTCGTCCATCTGCCCGCCGGACCCCAGCCCCGCCCCGAAAGGTGGGCTCATCCAGCCCTGATCGGAGGCCAACACACAGCAGCCTCGCCTCCAGGCATGACAGCAGGGTTGCTAAGTGAGGCCCTGAGGCTCCTGAAGTTGAAGCTCCAATCCTCTGGCCACCTGATGCGAAAAACTGACTCATTGGAAAAGACCCTGATGCTGGGAAAGATTGAGGACAGGAGAAGGGGGTGACAGAGGATGAGGTGGTTGGATGGCATCACCGACGCGATGGACGTGAGTTTGGGCAAACTCCGGGAGTTGGTGATGGACAGGGAAGCCTGGCGTGCTGCCGTCCATGGGGTCGCAAAGAGTCGGATGTGACTGAGCGACTGAACTGAACTGAGGTTCCCGGGGGCCGGGAAGCGTGTCAGACCACAAGGTGGCGGAGGAGCTGGAGGAGTGGGTCGCCCCGGCCACTCACCGTCTGTGAACGCGGCCTCCCCTCCCCCTCAGCACGCCTCCCTGCTACCACAGCTGCGATGCCTGATGCCTGATAACACGCAGCAGGGTGGGGAGCGGGCTGGGCCTGCCCTGCCCCATCTGGCAGGTAAGAGGTGAGCCGAAGGCATGTCCAAACACAGGCGGCATCTCAAACCCAGCCGCAGACAGGCAGCGCCATAGCTCCCCACTGATCCGAGGCGAGGCCGCCCAGCGGCATGAGTCACTGCCCAGAAGGTACCAGAATCCCTGGGGCAGGACTAGACACCCCGCCCAGGCCTGGGATGCCGATACACTTTACAGAACAGCACGGGGAGGCGGAAGGACACCCAGCCCCAGGCGAGGGCCTCCCCCCTCCCCAAAGGCCCCCACTGCACCTTCCCTTCTCTTATCCTGGGGAACCAAGGGGCCAGACGGCAGGCAGGCGTCTACACAGCTTGCTCTGGGAGCGGGTCCCCACGGCCCCACCCAGCTGCGACTGCCTCTGCTGTCACGTGGATTCCTGCCTCGGCACGGGTGACTTGTCTCCAGCACAATCCCACGGGGTCAGGACCATCGTCTCGCCTTTCCAGATGAGGAAACCGTGGCCCCGACAGGCGTCCTCATTGCCGGGGACCACCTGTGAGAGGCGGCGGCCCAGGCTGTCTGAGCCCAGGCCCCTCTGAGAGGCGGCATCTGCCTCTGCACTCCATCCTCACACTTGAAAGAGCTGCTGAGAAACAGGGAGTGGATCCTGTTTTCCTCCATCCCCTCCCAGAACCGCAGCTGGGGGCACCGGATTCTGGGGCAGTGGCCGTCCCCAGCACACAAACCCAAGGGGTGGCAAACCACACCCCCCAGCACCCTGGCCCCACCGCTGAGAGTCAGCCCACGAGCAGCGCTCAGAGTCACACCAGCCTCACAGGGGCCTCCTTGAAGGAGCCAGCACGCAAGTGGGCCTGAGCCCTGACCCCCAGCCCAATCCCTGACCACGAGTATGGCGCTGGGCTGCAAAGTTAGCTGCCTGGCTCACTGAATCCTCAGCCACGTGAGAAGGTGATGTTGCACCCCATGTCAGATAAAGAGACTGAGGGTCAGAGTGGTCACCTACACACGAACAGAGACAGTGAGAACCTGTCTGGTGAGTGTCCCAGCCTCCAGTCTAAGCCTGACCCAGGAATGCCCCGCCCCCGCCTCGGCATTTCTGGCTCGTGGGCTCCGGGCTCTGGGCTGGCCCCATCCATCAAACCCCCGGCTGCTAATGGGGACGAGGTGACAGCAGCCATTACCTGGAGAGGGCCGATGGGTTTCAGAGCCGCTTCATTGCCCTCCCTGATTAATGGCCATTTTAATGGGAAGGGGAACAAAAATTGTATCTTTTACGCCCTGGCAATAATTTTTCAACATACACACTTATCTCTGAAGTGATGACTTAGTAACTCCATTATTAACTGCTAGCACAACCCCAGTGCCCTGAGCAGCGTGAATCTCTCCACCCTCGCCGGCTCCTTGCCTCTGACGTCAGCCCCTGAAGATCCTCGGGAGCTCTGGCCGCCCTGCGGCCCTGCAGTGTATTCCCTACCTCCTCCCCGGGCTTTCTGACAGCAAAGGAGGGTGCGGCTCTGCCCCCAGCCCCTGGAGCAGGGCGGGGCTCTGCCTGCACTGTGTTCACACTCCCAGCCCTGCTGACACTGCTGCTGACATCCCGCAGAAGGGCAAGCAGGGATGTTGGGGGTGACTGTCGGCACCACAGCAGCCATGGAGCTGTGTGAGGACGGTCCTGAGCAGCTACACAAGTCAGAGGACAAACTGCAAGCCCAAGTGTGTTCATGGCTAGGTGGGTGTTTCTGGAAAGATCTGATAGCACTGAGCATTTAGAAAGGTCATGCTGAGTCTGACACATGACGGTCCCTGTCCATTACCAGGAGAAGCAAATGCTGAGTATAGCTGAGTCCCAAGCTCCTCAGCTGAGAAATGGGGACAACACACACCCTCATGGCTGAGGAGGTCCCCCACACTTTGGGTTCACTGTCAGAGCCACAATCATCACTTCTGCCCCTCCTGGGAGTGGCCCCCCACTTCCACCAAGTCCACTGTGGTGGTCTGTCACTGGACAACAGCTAGCCTTCACTATGGACCAAATGTTTGCATCCCCCCAATATTCATATTTTTTTCCCAGTATGCATGTGAGAGTTAGACTATAAAGAAAGCTGAGCGCCAAAGAATTGATGCTTTTGAACTGTGGTGTTGGAGAAGACTCTTGAGAGTCCCTTGGACTGCAAGGAGATCCAACCAGTCCATCCTAAAGGAGATCAGTCCTGGGTGTTCATTGGAAGGACTGATGTTCCAGATACTACTCCAGCTGAAACTCTAATACTTTAGCCATCTGATGTTAAAAGCTGACTCATTTGAAAAGACTCTGATTTTGGGAAAGATTGAGGGCAGGAGGAGAAGGGGCCGACAGAGGATGAGATGGTTGGATGGCATCACTGACTCAATGGACATGAGTTTGGGTAAACTCCAGGAGTTGGTGATGGACAGGGAGGCCTGGCGTGCTGTGGTTCATGGGGTTGCAAAGAGTCGGACATGATTGAGCGACTGAACTGAACTGAACTGAAAATTCATGTATTGAAGCCCTACTCCACGATGCATTTGTCACTGGAGGTGATCAGGTCACGAGGGTGGAGCCCCATGAAGGGGATTAGTGCCCTCAGAAGAAGAGACTGGCGAGAGACGTTCTCTGTTTCTCTCCAACACATGGGGACAGAGACAACGTTTACAGCATCCTGAGCTGATAAGACAACCCCGAGGAGACGATCCTGCAGACTGTGCCCACAGCCAGCCTATCCCCAGGAGGGTAGGGACAGGTTTTCCAAAAGGGTCCACAGAGCCGCAGGCAGGGGTGGGGAGGAGCCGAGGGCAGCCGCTGACCACGGGGTGTGGGCCGCCCACCTCCCTTGCTCGTGTGTCCTACAAGAGGGAGCAGGGCTCGCAGGCTCTGCTCAAGGTCTCCCCGTGGCCCTGGCCCGGCGCGCCATCCCAGGGTGCCCGTGGCGCAGCCTTCCACGGGGGCAGAGGGCCAGGCTTGGCATCACTAAACCCGGCTTCGTATCCAGCTGCAGACTGTCCCTGCGACCCTGGCAACGCCCTCGGCTCGCCAGAGTCCCAGGCCCTCATCTGTGACGTGGCAGTGATGACACGGCAGGGGTTCTCCGTCCCCACCTACACGGTCAACAGGGTTCAGCGAGCAGCAGGACATGCCAAGGCCTGTGGAGGGACGAGAGGTCAGAGGGAGCCTCCGGGGTTCACAGGAAGCACCAGCGGGAGACCCTACCGAGCTGGGGTGGGGGCATCAGGGAAGGCTTCCTGGAGGAGGTGCCACTCAACCTCAGACCTGAGGGGTGAACGGGACGTGGCTGGGTGACAGGCTCGCGTGCGTCAGAGGGCCAACACAAACGCGGCAGGCTCACGGTAAATGAGGGCACCCTGCCCGCAGGACAGCCTGGAACCTGACACTGCAGTGTGCAGCCAGCTCACCCCAACCACGAAGAACCTCTCCCCTTCCGGTAGCAGAGTCAGCGCAAGCCCCCCTGCCGCCCGGCATCTTTGCACCAAGGAAACCCTCGGCAGGAAAGGAGCCTACAGTGACTCCCTCCCCTGCGCGTGCTGATGGCAGAAACAGCTGGAAAATGGGCAGAGCTCCGGACTGTGCCCCCAAAGTGGTTTCCTCTCGATTCCTGCTCACTGCTGGCCCATCGGGGCCTTCCCGCACCAGCCACCGCACGGATTCTCGTCCTATCAATACTTGTGAGTAGGCTTCAAAGATGCATTTTTTCCCCAGAGTAGATTCCCCTTGACCACAAGAGAGGAGCTGGCCCGGAGTGGAGGAGACAGAGCTGCTGCCTTGGGGGGAGGTGAGCAAGGACTGGCCGGCGCCTCAAGGCCGCGGCTCGGCCTCCCCAGCTGGCCTCATGCGGGCCGTGCGAGGGACGCTGGCCCCAGCCGGAATCTGGTCTTTAAAACACCTGTCTGACGCCGGAGGAGCCCACGGGCACGTGAAAACCAGACGCCACGAGGGGTCCTGTGGGGTCCTGTCGGGTCCTGTGGGGTCCTGTCGGGTCCTGTGGGGTCCTGTGGGGTCCTGGTACAGAGAAGAGCAGGTGGGAACACCAAGGAAACAGGATACAGCATGGCCTGCGGTCCCGCTAACACCTCCCCGCTGGCTGATCAACGGCCACACAGTCCTGAGCTGGAGGAGGATGATAGCGTCAACGGGACACACGGGGTTTGGGGGACGGGAGGTCTACTATCTTCTCAGTTCTCTGTGAATCTGAAACTGTCCTAATAACGGGGTCTGTTTGAGGGGGGCTGCCTTTGGTTGGGGTGCGGTGGGCAGCCCACTCGGCCCCCTCGCCTGGCGGCTCTCCAGGACTCTGGTTGTGGAAATGAGGTCGGGAGGCAGATGAGAACTCGGGGCCTGGAGCCCTGAGGGTCCCTCCACGCAGGTGTCGGTCCTCAGATGCACCCGTGATAGAAGCCACAGCCCCACTCCCGGAGGGGCCTCGGCTCAGGCACCTCACCGAGTGGCCTGGGGTGGCCAGTGGGCTCTCCCCACCAACAGCGTGGCTGGAAGAACTACGCGCCCATCAAGCCACCTCCAAGACTGGGCTCCGGACACCAAAGCGCACAGCCTTCCGCAGGCCAGAACTGTCTGCAAGTGGGTGACCCGCGACAAGGCCCACCTACACCAGTTCTGGGTTGTTCCGTATCCACGAGCTTCCTTCCCAGAAGAAGGATGCTCGCCAGCAGCACGGAGGCAACAGAACCGCCCAGGCCAGGAACACGGGAACCCAGTCCCCCATTAGGGGGCACCGATCACAGTCTGGGGGCGGGGGCGGCACAGAGAAAGGACCCACACCAGGTGAGCCCGCCAGCAGCCCGGCGGAACCCGCCGGGGTCCCAGCAGCCCGTGAGGGCGGCCTGGAAGCCACCCAGGATTTCAAGCCCCCCCACCTCCCGCCACAGTGCATCTAACACCAAAATGTATAATTTAACATTCAATATTTCTATCCCAGACCGGAATTAATTATTTAATGTCCCATCAAAAGCAATTCTATCTTCTGCACTGATTCAGATGTCCCAGCGCCTCCCCCGCCCTGGCTGGCATCCCAGCAGAGCCGGGGAAGGCGGGTCAGGCCCCCAGCAGGCACTCGAAGAGCACCTGTGACGTGCCCAGCAGACCCTGCTCCCTGGGGCAGAGCCGGGGCCAGGGTCACACCGCGTCGCGTCTGGTGCCCAGCAGGTCCCCAGATTGCATGGGGGGTTCCAGGCGAGCAGTGAAGGCTTCAGCCTATCCTCAGTGGACTGTTCCCACCTGGGATGCATCGTGAGAGACACGGAGCCAGGAGGAGGCGGTGGAGGTGCGGGCTGCTGGGGCAGACGGAGCGTAAGGCCTCTCACAGATTTTAATGCGGCCAACACAGCCTGCAGGCCTCCCGGCAGGTTCTGCCTGCCCGCCAGCCCTCCCCTCTGCTCTCAGGATCGGCTGGACCCCCCTCTCCCGGGCACAAGCCAGCTCCAGTCCTGGCCTTTGCCAGAGTCCCCACCGCCCCCCTCTGGCGCCCCCCTCTGGCCGCCCCTCCCGCACGCCTCCCTGGTATCCTCACGCGGCCCCTCCAGGTACCAGAGGCTGGAGTAGACGCCGCCAGGCCTGGCAACTGCACGGGGCCAGCCTACGGGCTGGGACTTCTTAAGAGGTCACGGCAAGGCCCCCAGGGAGAAGGAGGGCACGGCAGAGAAGACAGATGCAGAGCGAGGAGGCCTCAGGCCCCTGCCACCGGGGGGACCCTCCCCAGCCCACCCGTGCCCCTCACACCTGGATTCGGGCTTCTGGCGTCCAGAGCCGGGACACACACCCTCCGGAGTTGTGAGCGCCTGGAGAATGGCCCCTGGCATGGCAGCCACAGGACACCATACGAAGCTAACAAGGACAAAGACCCGCCATCGCAGCCCCCGGGGTGGCCCTGCCAGCGCCTGGCACAAAGGACAGCTCGCCTGAATCTGCTGCCGTTACAGCCAAGCCTGAGGGTCCCTTCAGAGCCCACGTCCTTCCCGAGACCTCGAGGCGTGACCTTGCTTGGAAAAGGGGCCACTGCAGGTGTAATTAGCTACAACGCAGTCATCCTGGGACGGGGTGGGCCCTTCACTTGATGTGACTGGTGTCTCCACGGGGACACGGGGAGATAAGGAGCTGTGTGACGACAGAAGCCCAGGCAGGAGGGACGCAACCACAAGACAGAAACCCCTGGAGTTGCCAGGAGCCCCACAAGGGCCGAGGGACCCTCCCCCAGCGCCTGTGGGGGGAGACCACCCAGGGAGACCCCGCCCCCGGAGCCTGCGGGTGGAGCTGACCCCGCCAACACCTGGACTCGGGCTTCTGGCGTCCAGAACAGGGACAGACGGCTTTCTGGAGTTGAGCACCCAGTGAATGGTCCCTGGCATGGCAGCCTCAGGACCCCGTACAGAGCTGAAGGTTGCAAACGCCGGTCCAGAGTTGAGAGTGCTGACTGTGTGAGGTTACAGTACCCCACCAGAGCTCCAGGGGCCCCTGCAGCAGAGGCAGCCAGCAGCCCAGGAGGACAGCACGGCTTCATCCGCGGAGGAGACAGGGTGGTGCGTCTTGGTGACCCAGCACACGTCGTCCAGCTACGTGCAGCGGCTGAAGGGCACGTCCCTGCTAGTCAGGGCCTGACAGAACGTGGTCTGCTGGAGAAGGGAATGGCAAACCACTTCAGTGTTCTTGCCTTGAGAGCCCCGTGAACACAATGAAAAGGCAAAAAGATATGACACTGGAAGATGAGCCCCCCAACCCCCAGGTCGGGGGTATGCTACTGGGGAAGAGCAGAGAAATAGTTCCAGAAAGAATGAAGCAGCTGGGCTAAAGCAGAAATGATGCTCAGTTGTGGACATGACTGGTAGTGAAAGTCCGACGCTGTAAAGTGCAATATTACACAGGAACCTGGAATGTTAGGTCCATGAATCAAGGCAAATTGGAAGTGGTCAAACAGGAGACGGCAAGAGTGAACATCGACCTTTTAGGAATCAGTGAACTAAAATGGACTGGAATGGGTGAATTTAACTCAGATGGCCATTATATCTACTACTGTGGGCAGGAATCCCTTACAAGAAATGGAGTAGCCCTCATAGTCAACAAAAAGAGTCCAAAATGCAGTACTTGGGGGCAATCTCAACACAACAGAATGACTGTTCGTTTCCAAAGCAAACCACTTAGTATCACAGTAATCCAAGTTTAGGCCCCGACCAGTAACACTGAAGAAGCTGAAGTTGAACGGTTCTATGAAGACCTAAAAGACCTTCTAGAACTAACACCAAAAAAGACCCAGAGCACGGATTCAACTTTTCCCGGAAGCCCCTGCCTGGCACCCTGGGTCCCAGAGTCCCTGCATCCACGGAGCTGGGGCTGGTCCCACAGGGACCTCCTTCCCCAGGAACGACCTCCCGCGGCTCCACCTCTGGGCCCCCACCCCTCAATCCTCCCATCCTAAGTCACCGGGAGGGGCGTCCCTGGGGCTGCAGAAGCCTTCCTGCCCCACTCACTCCTCAAGCACATGGACCCTACATCGCTGCCCCCTCGATGATTCATAGAGGGTCCTGGCTCAGCACAAAGTCCAGACTGGGGCTGGTGAGATGACGGCAGGGGCCACACGCCAGGAAGTCGGGGGAGGCAGGAGAGCCAGCTGGAGCCCAGGAACACTAACAGGAACCCGCTGAAACAAACCACTGTGCTGACCCCACACCGTCCCCACCAGGGCAGGCCTGGGTTCCGTGGGAGCAGCCCCCAGGGCAAGGGCTGCCTCCTGGGGTACTGAGCACCCCGTCTCGGGAGGCATGCGAGAAACTGGTGCTGATGCAGCACAGGAGATCGGACCGGCAGACTTCCCAGATCCAGGGCCGCTCTGGACGTCAGGGGCGCCGCAAAATCTTCACCTGAGGCCCGTAGGTGAGAGATGGACCATAAAGAAAACTGAGCGCCGAAGGATTGATGCTTCTGAACTGTGGTGTTGGAGCAGACTCTTGAGAGTCCCTTGGACTGCAAGGAGATCCAACCAGTCCATCCTAAAGGAGATCAGTCCTGGGTGTTCACTGGAAGGACTAATGTTGAAGCTGAAACTCCAATACTTTGGCCACCTGATGCGAAGAACTGACTCATTTGAAAAGACCCTGATGCTGGGAAGGATTGAAGGCAGGAGGAGAAGAGGATGACAGAGGATGAGATGGTTGGATGGCATCACTGACTCAGTGGACGTGAGTTTGGGTGGACTCCGGGAGTTGGTGATGGACAGGGAGGCCTGGCGTGCTGCAGTCCATGGGGTCACAAAGAGCCGGACACGACTGAGCGACTGGACTGAACTGAACTGAGGCCCGCAGACAACGGACAGCTTGGCTTACATGGGTCCCAGCAGCTCTCATGGCTGAGAAGAGGGCATTCAAAATGAACGGCAAGCATTCAGGACACTAGTACTGAAGCAAAATAAAAGCAACAGAGACACGGGGCCTGCACACACCTGCCAGGCCCCGGGGGAGGCCCCGGTGAGCGAGCGGGGCGAGCATGCCTGCCACCCCTTCCTGCCGTGACTCATGATCCAGGGCGCCTGGCTGCCCCCTCCGCCGGGAACGCCCGCCCCTCCTGCCTGACCCCAGCCTCCTCCAGGCGCCCCTCGGAGGTCACTCATCCGAGATGACCTCCTCCCGTCCCTCGGGTCTCACTGCAGTCAGCCGACTGCCCTCTCGGGTCCCTCCACACTCTTCGGGCCGACGGGGCAGCCCTCCTGCCCACGGGGTGCAGCGGGAACCCCCAGTGCTGCTGTGTGTTAACGCTGGTTACCTGGGGGACTTCCCCTGAGAACTCACCACACTCTCCCTGTACAACAGATGCTTCTTCTGCAAGTGCAGGATACCCTGAGAAGTTATGTTTTAGAAAGCCGCTGGCTTTAAATCCAGAGAGTTCAAAGACATTGAATCAGATCTGTTCATTCAGAGAGACACAGCTCAAGGCCTTCTGATGGGATGGACACTTGGTGAGAAGCCGAAACGTAAAGGAAGCAGACGCCCGCTGACAGGCTGGGGTCGCCCAGGGACGCTGCGGCCCAGCCCCAGGTCTGCACACAGCTTCCCCCACTGCAGCCCAGCCAGACAGGGCACCGAGGAGGCCACACGCGAGGGGGGTCCAGGGCTGCCCCCAGCTCATCCTTGTCCCTGTAACCCCAGAGACTCCACTCCAGCCACGGCGGGTCCAGCAGCTCTGCCCGCAGTTAGGCGGGGTCGGGGCTGACTCGGGCCCCTGCACAGGCCTCTCTGAACACTGGGAAGACAGGAGCCACATACTCAAAACCCGCGAATCTTTTCCAAAGCAATGGCTCCAGCTGCCCCCAAGGAAACTCCCGAGAGCAGGGGCCACGGGGGTCATGTGCGGCCCGACGGCCACCTGCTCGGCCCTGACCCGGTCGCCCTGGAGGCGGCCCCTGCTGCCCACCCTGCCTTCTCGGGCAACACAGGCGTCCCTGTCACACGGATGAGCGGCCGCGGCCCAGCGCTGCGGGCTGTTCACGGCTCTCTATCCCCAGACAAGAGCGGATCTGAGGACACCAACTCACCCACGGGCGGCAGGGCAGCCGCCGGAGCTCCCGCGAGCCCACTCTGCGCTCAGGAGGGCCTCGCGCGGTCAGGCAGCACGAGGGGCCGACGACCCCCGTCACTCTGCCCACCAGCCTGTGCGTCCTGGGGGGGCCAGAGAGACGTGACCCCGGGGCAGACCTCCTCCCGAGGCGCGGCCCCAGGTGACACGTGACAGCCCATGTCCCCCGGCCCGTCCCGCATGGGCAGCTCTGAGACGAAGGCCTTGCACCAGCCCATCAGCCCAAGGCGGTCTGCAGGACCACCGAGGGGGAGGCAAGCCTGCGCTCGGCGCTGCCCCCAGCCGCCCCCAAGTGGTCCCCACTTCTCTCCGGGCTGGAGGGAGAAAGGACTCATCCAGTCCCCCCCCGGGGACGCCAGTCCGTGACCCCCCAGCTCAGGTGCTCAAAGCTCAGACCACAGCGCCCTGCTGCCCTGGGGACCCACTGCTACAAAGACCACGCAGAACAACAGGACGAAACCTCAGGTAGCAAATCTCAGATGAGCTCGCGCGGAGGCTGGTCCCCTCCGGGGCTGGGGTGAGGAGGCCTGATACGGCCCAGAGCAGAGCCAGCTGCCTGGGGAGGCCTTAAGAGCCAGCAAAGGCCACGGGGAGGCCGGGACGGGGCACACCTGCCCCCCCACAGCAGAGGGGAGCTCAGTGACCCTGTGCCAAACCCACGGGCTGCTTCGGGGTTTGCCCTGGGCGATTCTCCTGGGCCCCAGTGCGTCTCTGTTTCGCTCCTGGGCCTGCCTGCCCCCCAGGACCAAGGAGTCTCCCCCATTCCGGGGACACTGCAAGGGCCTCGCGGGGCGGCAGGACAGCCTCTGGGCACAGCCAGCAACCCCACTCCCAGGGCTCCGGGCCACATGCCCATCGAGAGCCGCCCTGGTCTCCCTGACCCGGACCCCAACGCTGCCGGCCGGACATGCAGCCCCCGTGGGGGCAGCTCCCTCAGACGGGCCCGGGACCCGCACCCACAGATCCCCCCGCAAGCACCCCACACACCCCCGCCCACAGCCCAGCCCAGGACCCGGCCCACTGGGCAAGCTCGGCGGGAACCGGGCTGGGGGACTCACCCCAAGGCCCCCACTTAGGTGCAAATGGTCACTCCTCCCTGGCCTCGAGGGGAGGAAGAAGGGGCGGGCGCGGCTCACCAGCCTGGGGGAGCGCTCGGGCCAGCGCGGGGCCCAAGTCTCAGACTAGAACCAGTGCCCGTCCACATCCCCGCCCAGGCCCGGGCACCGAGCAAGGCTCCAGCCGAGCGCAGTGAACACGGGAGCCCTCGGTCTGCTGAGCACACGGGTGTCTGCCCGCGTCCAGCCTCGCAGGGATCCCTACGACGGGTCACCAGACCATCACAGCGCCAGCAGCAGCCGGGCCGGGAGCCCACCGCGTGGACACGGCCTGAGTCCAGAGGCCGGAGGGGCCCCAACATGGAGGGCATCGCGTTCTGCAGTGCCCTCTCGGACACCCAGGCCAAACTAACATTGAGAAAATTGACAAATATTCTCCGACGGGCGAACTCCCCTGGGCACACCACCCTAGCACCCTGCCCCCCAAGGGCAAGGGCCCTGTCTCCCCGAGGCCTCGTGTGAGCAGGCCTGGCCCGAGGTCGCACCTGGTGGCCCCAACGGCAGGTGGAGCAGCCCCCCACCCTCCCACCCCAGGGGCTGCGTGTACCCCAAGACCTGAGCACAGGCGGCAGCACCTCCAGAGGCCCCACCGCTCAGGCTGACATTCCTTCCAGTCTGAGGGTCCCGGGCCCCGGCGCCTCACACGGGAGGGGTCAGCTGGGCACACGGGGGCGGGTCAGCTGGGCATACAGGGGTGTGGGCCTTGTGCTCTGAGCCCCAACAGGCCGAGAACCATCTGCAGAGGCCCCTGGGTGCCCAGAGCCACACATCACACCCTTCCAACCACAGCCAGCAGGCGGCCTCCACGCCTCCCAGGCCGAGGTCTGCCCCAGGTCCCAGCACAGCTCGGCCAAGAGCAGGAATCTGGGGAGAAGCACAGGTCAGGCCCCGCAGCTCACGCCCCAGCCTCCCGAGGAGGGAGAGATGGTAACCCCATGGCGTTGTGGCCACACCAGATTCAGAGAGGCTGAGTCCCCTGCCTGCTGCGGCCCAGCGACAGAGAGGCCTGCGTGCACCTCACACCAGCTCGGCCTGAGCAGACGGGCGGCGGTCCCGGACGCCAGGCACCGGGAGCAAGCTCTTCTCCCTCCGGGTCGGGGTCTGCGGGGGCCACGTGTCCAGCGGGGGCAAACCGCTTCCCCTCCGGGAGACAAGAAGACAGGCCATGCGGTGAGTGGAGCTGCTCCTCCCTGGGGCCCACAGGCGCGGATCTCGGCCCTCGAGAGCTAATCCCCTGTGGCAGGACATGTCTCTGCAACCTGGAGCTTCCACCTTTGTGCGCATTCAGCAAGTGCAGAAGGCTGCTCTCACGCGCACACTCCCCTGGAAATCTTCGGGGACCCCCAGCCACCCGGCTTGGACTGGGGGTTAAAGTCAGACGAGCACAAGTTCTCCACACCGCCGGGGGCTCCGGGACGGACGCTGCCTGGCAGGCACCCCCCCGGCCCGCCCCCACCGAGAGGGCAGGACTTTCTGCCCAGGTCACAGAGGGGCACTCTTGGTGGGACCCAGGCAGGACTGAGGACCCAGAGGCTGGTCTCTGTCCCGCATGGCAGCAGGTTAGGGTTAGGGTTAGGGTTAGGGTTACTGGTGGGAGTGTCAACCCCAGACAGGGTGCCAGGGCTCAGGCCCACTCGGAGGAGGGAGCCAGCGGGCAGGACAGCCGCCTGGCAAGGCCGGAGCACAGCGGGACCCATCACGAGCCTCCTCTGGGTGGGGGCGGGCCGGGGGCCATCTGCTGGGCCCATTCAGGGGAAGGGACCACTTCCCCTGCACAGAGCTCTCGGGGATTCCCTGCAAAAGCTAATTGCCTGGAAGCATAAATAACACCGCCCAGGGAGGCAGCGGGGCAGGGCCCGCAAGGCGCACAGGCCGCTGGAATGGGGAACAAGGGGAACAAAGCCGGCCCCAGCTGCTCCAAGCCCACCCACCCACCCACAGTTCCCAGGGAGGGAAGCAGCGGGGCTTTCAGAGATGTGGCCAGCTGGGCCCATGGAACTCCCTGGGTCCTATGAACCTACCTCTCTAAAAACAACAGTTGCCAGCCGGCAGGCCCTCGCCCCCAGGGATCCCCCCACCAACCCCCAAACACACGCACAAGCCCCACATTCATCCCAGGAGGGGCTAGGAGAGCCCGCTCCACCTTCCTGATGGGCACCCTCCCAGCCCCCAGCACCCGCAGATGGCAGGAGGGAGCCACGGGCCCAGAGGACCAGCCACAGCAACCAGAGGGTGCCCACCGCGGCCGCCGCCCGCCAGCCCGTCTCCACTTCCTCTCAGAGGACGGGTGAGCCCACCGCCCCCTTGAAAGATGAGGGAGGGAGGCCCGGAGGGGAGGTGACTCCTCGAGGTCATGCTGGGCATGGGGGCCACGAGCATCCCGGCCGCCACCTGGGGACCCCCAGCTCCCTGCCCAGGATGACCTCAGACGCAGATGGGACAGAAGCCCAGGATGCTGGGTCAGCCTCCTGCCACCTGCCCCCTGAGGAGAGAGAGAGAGAGACAAGAGACCCTCCAGAGCAGAACAATAACCAATGCCCTCGGAAGAAAGCAGCCGCTCCACCCCACAGGGTGCTGAAGGGGGCCCCCACCCTGCCCCGACACCCCCCACACCATGCCCCGACCCCCTACCCTGCCCAGCTCAGATGGGAAAGTGCCGGGAGCGCCGGCCTGCAGGGAGCGAGGTCAGACCTGGGCTCAGGTCCTGGCTGCTCCATGCTCTGCCTATCAGGGTCCCACCCGGGATGAGATAAGCCCATCGGGGTCCCCGGGGAGACACCTCAACATCTGATGGGGCTCCCTGTCCCCACCCCCCCAGAGACACCTGGGCCCCCTGGCCTGCCTTCTGTGGGCACAGGTGAGCCAGTCTGGCCCCCGCCTCCTCCAGGCAGCCCTCCTGAGCCAAGGCTGTGAACCGGGCGTCCAGACATCCGGCCCTAAAGCCGGCCCCGTTCTCCTGGGGCAACAGTCCCAAGCTCAGGCTGCATCAAGCATCGTAACGACTGCCCTGGCCTGGTCTGCTTCGTCAGGAGGTGGTGAGACTGCACAAGGTAGGTGTACTCGAGGGCACAGAACTCACACCTCAGAGGGCTGCAAGGCAGACGCTGGGTGTGGTCTACCACAGCTAAGCCACTGAGCGTGCACACCGCCCCTGCAGCCCGAGTATACACACCACCCCTGCGGCCACTGAGCAAGTGTACACACCGCCCCTGCAGCCCCTGAGCGAGTGTACACACCGCCCCTGCAGCCCCTGAGTGAGTGTACACACCACCCCTGCAGCCCCTGAGTGAGTGTACACACCGCCCCTGCAGCCTGAGTGAGTGTACACACCGCCCCTGCAGCCCCTGAGTGAGTGTACACACCACCCCTGCAGCCCCTGAGTGAGTGTACACACCGCCCCTGCAGCCCCTGAGCGAGTGTACACACCGCCCCTGCAGCCTGAGTGAGTGTACACACCGCCCCTGCAGCCCGAGTGAGTGTACACACCGCCCCTGCAGCCCCTGAGTATACACACCGCCCCTGCGGCCACTGAGTGAGTGTACACACCGCCCCTGCAGCCCCTGAGTGTACACACCGCCCCTGCAGCCACTGAGTGAGTGTACACACCACCCCTGCAGCCCCTGAGTATACACACCGCCCCTGCAGCCCCTAAGTGAGTGTACACACCGCCCCTGCAGCCTGAGTGAGTGTACACACCGCCCCTGCAGCCTGAGTGAGTGTACACACCACCCCTGCAGCCCCTGAGTATACACACCGCCCCTGCAGCCCCTAAGTGAGTGTACACACCGCCCCTGCAGCCCCTGAGTGAGTGTACACACCGCCCCTGCAGCCCCTGAGTGTACACACCACCCCTGCAGCCCCTGAGTGAGTGTACACACCACCCCTGCGGCCACCGAGCAAGTGTACACACCGCCCCTGCGGCCACCGAGTGAGTGTACACACTGCCCCTGCAGCCCCTGAGTGTACACACCGCCCCTGCAGCCCCTGAGTGAGTGTACACACCGCCCCTGCGGCCACTGAGTGAGCGTACACACCGCCCCTGCAGCCCCTGAGTGTACACACCGCCCCTGCAGCCCCTGAGTGAGTGTACACACCACCCCTGCAGCCCCTGAGCAAGTGTACACACCACCCCTGCAGCCACTGAGCGTACACACCGCCCCTTCAGCACGTGAGCTCTGGAACAAGGTTACAGATGTGCCCTCTCAATTCATAACAGGCTGGGTCACCCCGAGTGCCTTCCGTAGAAACCACTGCAACTGTCCTCTGCCTCGTTGCGGCCAGGCGACACTGACGTCCTCCAAAGCATCACAGCAGAGCAATTCCGGATGTTACCCCAATTAGTACCGTAAGCCTGAGCTAATTGATTTGTTCCAAAGGCCGTCATCCCAGCAGCTGGCTTCAATATACTTAACATCTAATTCCCAGATCCAGAGAGGCTGCCATTAGCGAGATTAATTGTACACACACACAATTTAATTCCTTCCCCTCTGCAGAAACAAAAGTGACACTTCTCCCAATTAAAGGACTGGGGGCCTGGTGACACGGCTAGTCATTCAGGAAGACGACACACCATCACCATTTAAATGGAGTGGCCATCAAGTTCCTCCCTGCCTGGGACACAGGGGTCAGGCCTGAGGGCCCGTGGTGGGGGTGAGGGGTGGGGTGCAGGGACCCGTTCTCCAGAAATCTCTCCTCTGACCTTCTCCACGATGAGATGAGGAGGTCAGAGGTAGGATGAAGGGTGAGAAGGGACTTGGACTCTGAGCTAGAAGGGGTTGGGGTCATCATCTTCTCTTCTGCCTTCAACTTGGGAAGTCGAGGCCCAGAGAGGCCAGGCCTTGCTCAAGGTCATGCCCAAGGTCATAAAACCAAGGAACTGTGGTTGTTGTTGTTTAGTTCTTAGGTCGTGTCCGACTCTTTGTGACCCCATGGACTGTAGCCCACCAGGCTCCTCTGTCCATGGGATCTCCCAGGCAGGAATACTGAAGTGGGGTGCCATTTCCTTCTCCAAAATCATGGATTAGAGGCCAGAAACGCTGGGACAAGTGCCGCGTGACCCTGAGATCCTTGTCCAGGAAATTAGAATAGTCATGGCTCCCACCCTATCAGGAGAGCGGCGGACCAAAGGGTCCCAGGGATACGACACCCAGAAGGAACCCTGAGGGCATCTTCCCTGGTGGCTCAGTGGTAAAGAATCTGCCTGCAATGAGGGAGATCCAGGTTTTATCCCTGGGTCAGGAAGATCCCCTGGAGAAGGAAATGGGAACCCACTCCAGTATTCTTGCCTGGAGAATCCATGGACAAAGGAGTCTGGTGGGTGCTAGTTCATAGGGTCACAAAGAGTCGGACATAACTGAGTGACTAACAAACACACATCCGCTCACGAGGCTTCTCATTTAGAAGCACGTATCTTCTGGCTTCTTCCCTGTCCCCCTGTTCAACCAAATCAGGCCTTCCAAATGTGGTGGGTGGTGCCTAATGAGCTCTCTGAATGCTAACACGGATATCAGACAGGGGAGCCCACAGCCTCCGTGGAGGAAGACTGGGATTATTAGTGTTTCTCGTGAATAATACATGACCCAGAGGGGCCAGCCCTGAGACGACCCCTCAAGTGATTATCTCTGCAGCGGAAGGAGCTGCAGGGCCGGCGGGGGGACCAGGTGAGGCTAATTAATGGCATCCAGGCGCAGACGGGCATGAGGGTGAGCCTCGGGGGCTGCAGCAAGCTCGGGCCCACGAGGGAGGCACAGAGCCCTGCACGGGACCGAGGCTTTAGTGGGTGAAACCAGGGTGTGAGTCAAAGACGGAGCCCGGGGGCGCTCCTGCTGTGGAGTCGGGCAGCTCTGGCCGTGAACCCAGCCCTGCACGACCGCACAGGGCGGTCTGTGCCTCGGTCTCCCCGTCTGTAATAAAGGGCTGACGGAAGCCACCTCACACCAGCTGTTGGGACTCAAGGAGTAATACTTGCAATGAGCCCAGCAGTGTAAACATACCGTGATTCCCAGCTCCTGATCAGATTTCTCCACCTCAAGATAAGCCGAGGGGAAAAAAACCCCGCGAGACTGAGGGAACCGGGGCTTAGCTATCCTCATCTGTGGCAGACTCCTCGCCACCCCACCCCCAGCTCCCTCTCCCTCTTTGGTGGGGGATGAATTCCAGATGAACACGGGGCTGCTGGGCAACTGATCCCACTTCCCATCCTTCCCTGCAGCCAGCCCTGACCTTGTAACCATGTTCTAAACATCAAAGGAGAAAGAAAACGGTAGGAGGAAGACCCTCACTCTTAAAAGTGCTGCTTTCTCCATTTTCTTCCCTAATGCACAGAATGGAGCGTTGGTGTGATGGCAGAAGCCAAGCAGCCATCATGCACCATGAGGAGGTCGCATGCCAGGGACGGGACTGGCACAGCAAGGGATCCTGGGGGCCTGAGCTGCAGGGACTGTGATGCAGCCTGGACTTCTGCCCTAAAGAGAGAAAGCCTCTGGCTTGTTCTGCTGCTTTTAAAAGATCTCCTGTTTCAGCAGCCACACCTATCTCACTAGCAGCCAACGAGGACGGGCCATCTTTTAAAATTGATGTACAAAAATATTCAGATCTCCTAATATCCCTTTGAGCATTTTTTGGCCCGAAGAGAGGAAGTTCAAAAGAAATAAGATAGACTTGCAAAAAAAAGAAAAGTAAAAAAGAAATGAAACTTTTCTCGCCAGGCTCTTGCAGGTGAGAACCAGAATCGTGCCCAAGGCTCAGAGGGAACAGAGGCATCTTGGGGACCCACAGGCAGGAGCAGCCTGGGTGCAGGCAGACAGGGCCGCCTTGGGGGACTTGGTCTCCAAACTCAGCTCCTCCAAGCAGTGTCCCCTCTCCCCCCTCACTCCAGCTCTCTCTTGCCCTCTCCTCCTGACCGGCTTTCCCTGTCCACCCACTGCCCAGCAGGACCACAAGCCAGCCTCCTCTGCCCCCGGCATCCAGCTCCAGCCAGCACCTCTGACCAGCTCCTGACCCAGCTGTCCAGGAGAGGGGTCAGCTGGGCTCTGCTCACCGTGCTTGGCCAGGACACAGGTCGTGGGATGCAGGGCAGGGACTCGGCGCAGGATGCGGGGCGCAGCATGGGGCACGGGGCCAAGGTCAGGGGACAAGAACACAAGATAAAGACTCAAGTCCCAGGCCAGCCTGAGGCACCAGATACCCTAAGCCAAGTGCCCGACCCCCAGGCCCCGTGGCTACACCACACAGGTGAGGCTGAGTGGGGCAAGAACAGAGAACAGAAGTCTGACCCCTGGCCAAGCCTGCCTCCAGCACCAGCCGTGCTGGGACATGAAACCACATCTGCCCCCAGCCTCTGCTTCCCCCAACAACCCCCGAGAATGGAGGGAACCCCCGGACTCTGAGCATCCTCTCCTGTGCCAGCCCTGCAGACTCTCAACAGGGGAAGGGAGGACCCACGGCCCGCCCCGGCCAGGCCCCCACGTCAGGCTGCGGGCCCGGGGTGGCTCTGGGTGCTGGACCGGAGGCAGGACTCTGGAAGGACCAGAGGCGATTCCTCCAAGGGGGTACCTGAGCCCACCAGCCACCCTCCTGGGGTCTGCAGCAACATTTGCTCGGGCTGCTTCCCCAGGCTTCCCCAGCGTCACCGCGCCCTGGGGCTTGGTCCAGCAGGCCCAGGAAGGCTTGTTCCAGGGAACATTCCGGACATGGGGCTGACACCTCACACAAGGAGTGGTAGGAACCAGGAGACGAAGGAGAAGCAAAAGAAACAGGCGGGAGGAGGCTGGTGAATCAGCCCTACTCCATCATCCTGGGGGGGGCAGGGACGGGAGGGAGGGGAGGACTGTAGGGGAGGACTGCAGGGGAGGGAGGGATGGAAGGATGAGGTGGAGGGGAGGAAGAGAGGGGTGTGGGGGAGGGCTGGAGGGGAACCATGAGCGCCTGTGTGAGGGTCCACAGGGCCCCCCAGCCGAGCCCCAGGCCGAGTGTGGGGCTGTGCATCGATCCAGGGCCATCCCGGCTCACGCCGAGGCGGCGGTCTGTGAGCTGGGAGCCTCCTCCAAACACAAACAGGCCTCTGCTTACTTTGGAAACGGGGGCGGGAGGCCGAGGGGGCAGGGAAAGCGGACACCCTGCAGAGGAGGCTCAGACCGCAGTCTATAAACACTCACGCTGCAAGGACAGCGTTAAGTTCCTCGCCCAAGGTCACCTGGCAAGTCGGTCCCAGGGTCCCCAGGAGCCAACCTGCAAACATTCCTGATGATTCCACTGCCTGAGGCAGGGCCCAGCCAAAGGGCAGCGAGGGGTCGTCCCGAGTGGACGCTGTCCGGGCCATGGGCCCGCATCAGACACCAGCAGAGATGGAGACAGGTGGGGCACCAGGGCCCGAGTCCGCAGCAGGAAGGGGGCGTGGAGGGGCTCGGGGCCAGGCCCCGGAGGAGGGCAACCCCCCAGCTTACTTGGGTAGATTCTTAACCCAGGGCCCTCGGAACCCTCTGAGAATCTCAGGAAGGCCGTGGGCCACCCTCTAGAACACAGCCCACCAAGGGGGCCGCAGACCCTGGCACCTGGACCACAGTGCCCAGACAGAAGGAGAGCTCGTGACCCAGGGCCCCAGAGAAGAAGAGGCACCTGCCCTCCTCCTGGGCCCGCAGCGACCGCAGGGACAGTCCAGGCCCTGAGCACAGCCCCACGGCCCCCAAGGCGGAGGACAGGCGGGCGCTGGGGTCAGGGCAGAACGCCCTGCCGGCGGTCTGGACAGGGAGGCAGGAAGGAAGGGGGGCCGGCCAGGTCTGGAGACGCCGAGCGAGGGAGGGAGACGGGGTGAAGATCACAAGGGTGAGTGTGGAAGGGGGAGGGAGGCAGAGGCCGACCTGTAGCAAGAACGCAGATGTTTAAAGCCAGTGACTCCAGAGCCAGGGCAAGGGGAACGTCACGCAGAGCCTGGAAGGTGCCCAGAGGAGAGGTGAAGGCACAGTTAAACAGCGCAGCCCTGGAGGGCCGGTGAGAGCGGAGGGGCGGGAGCCTGCTGTTCCCACTCAAGCCCAGAACTCGACTGCTTTGTTTGCCGCGTGTATTAGGGGACCTCCTGGGTGGGTCGGTGGTAAAGAATCCGCCTGCCAATGCAGAAGACGCGGGTCCGATCCCTGAGTCGGAAAGATCCCCTGGATAAGGAAACGGCAACCCACTCCAGTATTCTTGCCGGGAGAACCCCATGGATGGAGGAGCCTGGCGGGCTACAGTCCATGGCGTTGCAAAGAGTCAGACATGACTGAGCAACGGAGTGCACACGCACACATATGTAATTACCGGGACAGCAGTAAATGAGAATCGATGACCGACCCAAACGTCCATCAACAGGTCAACAGATGAACAACACGCGGCACACCAGGGGAACGGCATTCAGCCGTTAAAAGGAACGAAGCTCTGCCCCGAGATGGACAAACCTCCAAAGCCTCGCGGCCAGAGAAGCCAGACCCAGGAGGTCACCTCTTGTGAGACTCCATTTACATGAAACGTCCAGAGCGGGGGCGTCCACGGAGGCAGAAAGTAGCCCAGTGGTGGCCTGGGGCCTGGAGGGGGCGTGGGGAGTGACAGCTGACGGGCACAGGGTGTATTTTAGGGAGATGAAAATGACCTGGGATTAGACAGCGGCGGTGGCTACAGCTCCGT
The DNA here is from genome assembly GCF_910594005.1 of Cervus elaphus. Lineage (NCBI taxonomy): Eukaryota > Metazoa > Chordata > Mammalia > Artiodactyla > Cervidae > Cervus > Cervus elaphus. The sequence continues at coordinate 2,389,609 of NC_057825.1, read as the reverse complement.
GAATATACGCACTAAAAATCACCCAGCTGTGCACTTTATGAGGACGCGCTCCTTGGCATGTGAGCTCTATCTCAGTAAAGCTGTTTGTTTGGGTTGCTTTTTTTTTAAGTGAGAACGTTGGCTTCTACGAGCTGGCAAAAAATGCCTTGGAAAGGCCAGAGCTGTCATCCGAGTTCACGCCTCCTTCCTGAGCGTCTCTGAAGGAGTGAGAGATTCCTGGTGTGCAACGGCTCCTGGGCAGCACCACGTGGGTCACCTCTGCGCACACCACCCGTGCTCACAACCCTGAGTTTCCGCTGACTCGCCCTAGGGTGGCTGTCAGATGCTGCTCGCTAATGTAACCGTATTTGCACACCACTGTGATCGTGCAAGCCACATTCGGTTTCCATGTAACATTTTTATTCCATTTTGGTTTTATTCCAAAACCTCCCATAAGCTGTTTCTTCCTTCCAGATCTGTATTTGGGAGATCTGGGGACTCATGGAGGTCACCCCACAGATCTGGTTTTAGAGAGAAAGGCAAAGAAATGTAGCCCAGAGTCACTCAAGTCTAACCTCAAGGAGTGGGCATCCCTGAAAACCAGGAGGTGTCAGGGCGAGAGGCGGGGCGCCAATATTGGGGGTGGCCTGGGGTCACCCATAAGACCACCAAGCCCAAGGTGGGGGGGGGCAGTCCCAGGGGGTGCAAGATGCAAAGATCCTGAGCTTGAAGACAGCCAGATAAATCCAGAGAAATCTATTTCATGAACTGTGAACAGAAAAGTGCAATTTCATAGTAGCGTTATTTTTAGTCGTGTGTTTTCTAAAATGTAAGTAAATCAAGAAATTAAATATTTAAGTAAACAGTTGACGGTTTCATCTGTCTCTGAATGCTTATAAAGTCTTGGTGACCCAGCAATGTGAAATCCTCTCACTGGGAAAAGGATGGGAGCAGCCTGCCTCTTAGGCTTCTTCTTAGTGGGGTGTATTCTGCACCCCAAGTCACAGGAAGCATCCGGGGTTCCCTCTTCTGGGCCAACCCCCCAGAGAACTGAATACCCAATGCTTTTTCTAGAGGCTTTAAGAGCTTGAAGAGGCAGATAAAATAATCCCGAACCCTCCCTTTCAAAACCTCAACCCACCTCACATACCAACAAAGGCAAGGATGGATGCCTCGTCATCTGAGTTCCTGTCCTCTGGGGTCCGGTGAAATGCAAACAGGAATTACCTCCAGTTCTCCCGACCACCTGCCGAGTGGAACCAGACGGGTGCCCCCCCCGCCCCGCCCCCAGGGCAGCAGACACACAGGCAGGAACCAGGCGGTGTGATGCCCTGAGTGCCGGGCGCTGACCCACCCCAGCCTCACCCAGCCACGCCGCACTTGCTCCTGGCTGGGGCACGGCCAGGAACCGGCTCGCACGGGGTCCTAACTCCCCGGAGAGGCCCACGGTCCCCACGGTCTCTCCTGCCCATCACCGCACGCCCCCCTCGACTTCCGACAGTGGCCACGCCATCCGGGGCACAGACTGTGTTCTGGGCACCCTGCCCCGGGCACCAAGCTCACGGTGTGCCCCAGGGAGGGCACGGCCATCCTGCGGCTGGTGAGGGCACGGGGGCAGTCCCCTGCCACTGCAGGTTTGCAGCCACAGATCAAGGCCAGGTGGGCCCTGCCTCCCCCCGCCCCCACCAAGCCAAGTCTGCAGCGAGGACCCCCGGCCCTTCCCCCCACGAGCGTCCCTTACCGTCCCTGGGTCTCGGAGCCACAGATCTCGCCTGGCATGCCAAGCCAGCTCTTTGCAAAGACTTGTGAAGCCCACCTCCCCAAGAAGCCCCTCCAGCACGTGGGGGTAGAAAGAGGCTCTCTCTGGGCCTCTGCGTGTTAAAAATCTAAACATGAACGGACCTGGAAACACCGTCTGCACTAACAGTAAGTGACATTTCCACCCGCGTAGAAGGAAGGCGCCCTCGGCCAGCACGCAGGGCCGACACGCCAGCGCCGCTGTGCTGCTAAACGGTCAGGAGACGGGGCTGAACACGGCAGGCGCCCACCAAAGGGGAGAATGAGTGTTGGGGGAGCACGTGGGCAGCAGTACAGACCAGAAGCTTCTACTGGCAGGGGGGCCGGGCCGGCTGCCAAGCGCGGTCACCCAAGCCCCCAGACTCCAGCTCAAGCGCCGCACGATGTCAGCGGCTGCTCTGGGGTGGGCGGAGCGGGGAGCCTCCTGGGGGCCCCGGGTCTGTCCCCCTCTGCCCGGGTACAGCCATCTGGGTCGGCCTACCCACCAGCATCCTTCCAGCCAACCCGGTCATCCATCCAGCCCCCGGCTCTTCTTCACACCGTCTCCCTCAAGCAGTCCATGTTCTTATTACTCCCAAGGGCGACCAGGTACGTGAAAATGCTGCTCTCACCACGCCTGGGGGGCGGCCAGGTGCCCTCCCCGAGACCGAGACACGGACCCCACGCCCCAGGGCTCTGCACGCAAACCCAAATCTCCCCCAAATCCCCGACGACTCGTGTCACAGAACCCCAGGGCAGCGCGAAAGTCAAACCACCCACCCCAAATCCGCCGATGCCTGGGGGCTGAGCCCAGACCTCAGTCCCCCAGCCTTCTCTCTCCCGACACGTGGAGACCCAGCTCTCCCACAGCACACCCGGGACCCACCCGGTCACAGCGGCTGGGACACACCAGGGACCACCCCTCATCCCCTTACCACAGACAGACACAGTGACCTGTGGGAGCGGGGCCCCGGGCCAGCCCAGGGGATCGTGCCCAAGACCACCCTGCCCACCAGGCGGGCCAGCCCAGCGGATCCGGCAAGCCCAAGACCACCCCCCTCTGACCAGGCCAGCAGCTCAGCATCCAATGGAAGGCGGGGCTTGGATCTCGGGCATCCACACCATCCCCCATACCTCCTTCAACCAGGGCACCAAATGCGCCTACATGGACATGGGGGGAAGGACACCTGCCCACGCCCAGCTGGGCACGAAGCCACGGCCCTGCGCCGAAGTCCTCACTCAGCTACAGGAGAGCAAACCTCACAGTGCTCCGGTCATTACGGCCAGTGGGCACAGCCCAGGGGTCCGCTCCTCCCCCAGGGCAGCTGAAGACCCCCCATGCGGAGCCAGTTACCCATCCCCAGTGGCTGCTCTGAACTCACCCGACCCCCATACCCAGGGCGGAGGTGCCCCCAGCCTCGCCCAGCTGACCGTGGTGACCAGGAGGAGGAGACTCTTGACCCCAGCTGGTCCCGCAGGCAAGAGACTGAGCAGGCGACCAGGTGAGCGACTCCAAGGCAGACGAAGGCGCAGCGCCCCTGGGAGCAGATTCGCGGGACACAGAAAGCCTCACCAGAAGCACGACTGATAGACAGACTCCAGGGGGAGACGCTGACATTTCCTGGACACGGCCGCCAGCCTCGTAAATCAAGCCCCACTCTCGGCGCGGCCGTGCCAGCCTTTATAAATAAATGCCAAGCCTAATGAGTTTCCAAACGACCCGGCTGAAGTGACAGACACGGCAGAGTGGCGGGCAGTCCCCACGCACCGGGGAGGGTCACAGGGGCTCAAACGGAGCAGGCGGGGGGCGGACGCACTCCCCCCACCCCCCGGGCTGCCCACCCCAGAGGAGGGCAAGGCCACACAGGGCCTGCCGCTCCCGCTGGGAGCTCACGGACCCTCCCGGCACCGCCAGCGCCAGTGTCCTGGCGGTCGCTCAGGGCCAGAGCCCCAGGCAGAGGATGGGAAGCCCGGGCAGAGGATGGGGAGCCACCCGAGACAGAAGGGGCTGCCCCTCAATGCCCCAGCCTCACCGCCAGCCCCTGGGGCGAGGCCAGTGGGCACGCCTCCTCCTCCGGGAGGCTCTGACCGCCCACCCTCCTCACTGCCCTGGCACCTCCCAGACCTTCCTGCCCACCCCGATGTCCCCCAGCAGACAAGGACCCCCAGGGCCCACCCTGGCCAATCTGGGCCCTCAAGGCCCATGGCTGCTCTGCGTCTCCTCTGACTGGGAGCCCCCCGAGGGCAGGATGCGTTTCAACAACCGCGCGGACTCGCGGCCCCCATGAGCCCCACTGAGGCGGGCAAGGGGAAATGTGGACGCTTGTCCCCCCCTCGCCTCCGTGGCCTGTGGCCGCCCTCTGACACCCAGCTGTCATGGGAAGGCAGAGCCGTGGGATGGACGGCCCCGGAGGAAACGGCACCCCCTGGACTTGTGCGAGGCGAGCCTCGAGGGCAGGGGAGACGCCGGGAGGGCACTGGGCGGGACCCGGGCCGTGGGAAAGCCCTGGCCCCGGGGAGGAGCTGGACCAGACGCGTCCCTGCTGTTACGCCAGCCTCTCGAGGCACAGAACCCACGAGGGCCTGTGGGGCCGTGGTATCAGTCCCTGGGTGACGGCCGCTGTCCGCCCTGTTTACATGGCCCCAGCCACAGGCTTTCCACTTCATGACACACGGCAGCCACCCGACCCCTTTGTGCAGCCCCTGCTGCGTGCTCGGTCGTGTCCGACTCTGTGGGACCCCACGGACCGTAGCCCGCCAGGCTCCTCTGTCCATGGGATCCTCCACAAGAATACTGGAGTGGGTTGTCATTTCCTTCCCCAGGGATCTTCCCAACCCAGGGGTCAAACCCTGTCTCCTGCTTGGCAGGCGGGTTCTCTACCATCTAAGCCACCTCTACCATCTAAGCCCACTGTGCAGAGAGGGAGCTAATCAGTGAACGACTGGGTCCCACCCTCTCGCAGAAGCCTCGTCTGACCTGGTATCACAGAGAAGCGTTTGCTGGCGCTGTCCCAAAGCCAGACGCCGGGCCAGACGGAAGCGAGGATTGCTGGGCCCTGCCCCCAAGAGACGGGCAGTCATCACCTCCCCAGAGGGAAAGCCAGCCCCCAGCTCTGTCCCCCACAGAAAACCACAGCAGAAGCAGTGAAGCCCTCGAGGTCGTGAGAGCTGGCACCAAGACCAAGGCCTCCGCGGAGCAGTCTGGAACCTCCGGACCTAATGGCCCAGGAAGACCCGGGGGCGGAGGCAGCCGCAAGTCAATCCCGGAGCCCTGAAGGGGACCACGGAGGCCTTCCTGTCCCAGGTCCCCGGGGCAGACCCGTCTACAAACCGTGGGGCAGGAGCATGCCCCTCACCCGGGTGGGTTCGGCAGGCCCTGCAGCCCCGAGACCCCCATGCGGGGCCCATGTAATGTGATGGAGGCCAGGGCATCCTCCTGCGGCAGACCCCACCAGGGAACTCAGCTCCCAGGATCCCACATCTCCCAGGGCCGGGGCGGGGGTGAACAAAGAATAGAGGAGAACCGTGTGATCTTTAAGTCACAAACCTGCAGTGTACGACCCGGGACTTCCCTGGTGGTCCAGTGGCTAAGACTCTGCGCTCTCAAAGCAGGGGGCCCAGGTTCGATCCCTGGTCAGGGAACTAGATCCCACATTCCACGACTAACCTGGTGCAGCCAAATAAATAAAGTTACAAACAAACACACACACAATGTTTGGCCCCAAACCAGGAGCCTAGAGCAAGCCGGGGTGAACCACAAGCCTGCCCAGCCCCATCCTGCATCCCTGCAGAGAAAGCTCACTGTGAAAAATGGTCACGGAATCCTTCCGACAAACTCTCTCCCAGTGGAGACGAGCTGGACGCTCGATGCTGAGCTGGGCTTTCTGGTCTCCTTTGCCCTCCCAGGGGCAGGGTAGTCACGTGCCTCCTGTTCCAAGTCCCTGGCGAAAGTCACTCCCAGGGTGGAGTTTCAGCCCCAGACCCCCCAGCGGGGTCAAACCCAGTGCCTCCACTGCTGAGCTGCAGGATCAAGTACAACCTGCAGCCTCTCTGAGCCTCAGTTTCCCCACCTGCAGACCAACCGCCACAGCCAACGAGACTCTGGTGCCTGGACACAGCCCAGGTTACTCCTCGGTCTTGACGTGGTTGAGGGTGGCACACGCCACCCACGTTCACATTCAGCTGGTTCACAGCCACGTGTATCTGCAAAAAGCATGGGTCAGCTGCTCGCTACGGGGCCCCAGGCAACGGGCTACACACAGGAAGTGCTCAGAACAGAGCCCAGCCCGGATCAGCACTCGCTAAATATTAGCAGGGATGGCGGGGGGCACCCACACACGGGAGAGGCTGGCAGTGTCTGGCCAGAGCTGTGCAGATCAGACACCCCGCCTGGGCCACGAGGAGGATAAGCCTTGGAGAAGATGAAGGACACGGGGGAACAGGGCCAGAGAAGACACCCAGATCCTCCTTTCTTCAACTCTGAACCTGCACCTGAAGACTGTTTCTGTTTAGGAAGGCGTCCCCTGAAATCCCCAAACAAGCACTGAGTTCAAACTCCCCGCGTATGCCGGCAGGGACGAGCTCACGAACTCTCCTAGCCTCAGCTGCGGCAGAGCTGGCCGCCTCTCATCCTCCATCCTGCCCTTCGGCCTCACCAGGCGCTCTCCCTCTTTATCAGGGACAGCCCAGGACAAAAGGCCACATTTCCAAGGCTTTCCTGTAACCATACGAGGTCACGTGACTACTACCGGGACAATATCAAGGATATCAGAATGGTGCCTGGAGCTTCCACAAAGTCTGCTTACGTAAGTCTGCTTCCCCTTCACCATTCTCTCTACTGCCTGGAATAGAGAAGCAATGGCTGGAGCTCTTGCTGCCATTTTGGACCAGGCTGGAAGGCTGGGGCTAGAAGCCAGTGATGAGGATGCAGAAAGAAAGAGGTGCCTGGGTCTCTGATGATTCTGTGGCAGGGTCACACCTGCCCTAAACTGCCTACTTCTTTTATGAGAGAGTAAACCCTTGGAAGTTTAGGCTACGGTTGTGTTGGGTTTTTGCTACAACCAGCAAAGTCTACTCTGGTGCAGGCTCGGGTCTTCCACGTGAGGACAGCACCAGAGGAGCACCATGCTGGGAGCTCCCTGATGGAACTAGAACCGACCCCATTTCATAGATGACAGACCAGTGAGCCACTTGCCCACAGTTGCACACAAACGGGTGAAGGAGATGGAACCCAGAGCTCACTCATTGGCAGAAGCATCCGAGAATGCTTGGGGGAGAGGGCGTGGAGAAGTCTACAAACGCCTGAACAGGACACGGCCGTCCCGAGGCAGCCGGGTGTTTACCTCCACGTGGGACAGAGCCAGAAACAACGCTGCAACTGGGCGGGTGGGGGCAGGGCGTGGTCTCCTGCCTGTCAGAACCCCTGGCAATCAGGCCGTGAGATGTCTGGCTGGGCACGCCACATCACAGGAGCTCAGGTCCGATCTCTACTATTTTGACATTTGATGAACAGGATATATTCACACGTCCATAGTGTACTAGGAAATACGGGTGTTTTTCTTTTGTTGGCTGTGCTGGGTCTTTATTGCAGGACGCGGGCTTTCTCTAGGAGCAGTGATCGTGGTCTATAGTTGCGGGCTTCTCCTGCTGCGATGCAGTGGCTGAGTAGTGGCCGGTGGCACGTGGGATCTCAGTCCCCGACCAGGGATCAAACCTGCGTCCTCTGCATTGTAAGGCAGATTGTTAACCACTAGACCACCAGGCAAGTCCCCTTGGAAATTCATTTTCAGTTGATAATTTTTTGAACTTTTGGCTGCACCCCACAGCACGTGGGTCCCTAGTTCCCCAACCAGGGATCAAACCCATGCCCCCTAGCCTGGAAGGTGGAGTCTCAACCACTGGACCCCTAAGGAAGTCCCAGAAGTATGTTTTTAAATAAAGAAAAACAAAATGAAAAGAGAATGCCTCACTCCAGGGCAGGTCCCAGAGTGGTGCTGTCCCCCACAACTTCCCTCAGGGAGCAAAACACTCTGTGTCCCCCACACACGTGGCTACTGAGTACCTGAAACGTGCCTGGTACAATGGAGAGAGAGAGTGCCGTTAACTGTCAACAGCTCTATTCAAGCGTGATCCACACACAGTTCAGTTCAGTTCAGTCGCTCAGTCGTGTCCGACTCTTTGCAACCCCATGAACCGCAGCACGCCAGGCCTCCCTGTCCATCACCAACTCCCGGAGTCCACCCAAACCCATGTCCATTGAGTTGGTTATGCCATCCAACCATCTCATCCTCTGTCATCCCCTTCTCCTCCTGCCTTCAATCTTTCCCAGCATCAGGGTCTTTTTTCAATGAGTCAGCTCTTCACATTAGGTGGCCAAAGTATTGGAGTTTCAGCTTCAGCATCAGTCCTTCCAATGAACACCCAGGACTGATCTCCTTTAGGATGGACTGGTTGGATCTCCCTGCAGTCCAAGGGACTCTCAAGAGTCTTCTCCAACACCACACTTCAAAAGCATCAATTCTTCTACGCTCAGCTTTCTTTATAGTCCAACTCTCATATTCATACATGACTACTGGGAAAACCATAGCCTTGACTAGACAGGCCTTTGTTGACATAGTAATGTTATCTAGAGTGTGTAACCCGATTGGTTGTGACATTTGTATGTACCCAGGAAACACGCATGTCTCCTCCTGCCCTCCTTGGATACCCCGCCCCGCCATACAGACATCATTGCTCCTGAGGGTCCCTATGCCCAGCCCAGGGCCAGCCAGCACTTAGCCGACCCTGTGCTCCCAGCCAGCCCCCTGGGGGAGATAAAAACATGCAGCCCAGGTCTCATATCTGAGTGCCCAGGGCATGACTCTTAGGCCTGAGCTGTGGCATCACCTGGGCATTGGCGGGAAGTTGAGAAGCCTGGGTGGCCATCAGGACCTGCTGAGCCACAACCCGGGGGAGGCAGGATCGGGACTCCAGGCGGTACCCGGGACTCCGCGGACCTGCTGAATCACAGCCCCGTCAGGCGGGATGGGACTCCGCGCTGGTAAACACACTCCCTCTGCTTTAACGCTCCAGCACCCGCTGACACTTGAGAGCCACGGTCTGCATCACTGCCTAGAGAAAATGCATTCAGGCGGCTCAGACAAGTTTGCAGGGACCTGTCTCTTCCCAGCAGACACTGTACCTGATAGATCTCTGCAGTAAAGCTGGGGGGCAGTGTGCACATCTGTGGAACAACTGTGACACTGCGGGGTGTGTGGTCCCCCCGTGACCTCTGTCCCCATGCCATCAAAAGAAATAGATACATTTGGTCTCTGCTCCCGGTTCCTGATAAAAGAGCTTCTAAGACCCTTGGGATTTCCTGGGTTGTAGGAGCATCTTTTGTTCTGATGAGGTGACTCTGGGTGGGCTCATGGATAGTTCAGGATGGGAGCTGGTCACCAAGAAAGATCAAACCTTTGAAACTTGGAACTTCCAGGACTTCCCTGGAGGTCCAGTGGTTAAGAAACCACACTTCCGATGCAAGGAACGTGGGTTCAATCCCTGGTTGGGGAACTAAGATCCCATATGCTATGCGGCGTGGCCAAAAAAAAGAAAGAAGAAAGAAAATTCAGAACTTTCAGCCTCATATCCCCTCCTCCCTGGAAGGGAGGGCAGCTAGAGGTTGAGTTAACTATATCAATCACGCCAGCGAGAAGAAGCCTCCGTAAATATCCCTCCACTGTGGGGTCTGGAGGGCTTCCGGGTTGGTGAGCACACAGGGGGTCGGGGGAGAGGTGCTCCCAGCTGGGGAGGCTGCCCCTTCCCCATCCCTGCCTGTCCACCTCTTCAGCTGACTGCCCCGAGCTGCATCCTTTATAACAAACAGGTGAGAGCAGGCCAGGTGCTCACCCGAGTGCTATGGGCCGTTCCTGCAGACCCCGAGGAGGGCTGGGGGGAAGCCCCCGGTTCATAACCAGTAGACCAGAAGCACAGGTGATAACCTGCCCTGTGACAGGGGTGTGAAGCGGGGGCAGGCCACGAGGCTGTGCCCCCGGAAGGTCTGTGCTCACAGCAGGAAGTGTCAGAACTGCCCGGTGCAGAAAACCTGCACGCTTGCGGAGAATAGAGTAAAAGAGAGGGTTTTCTCTGGGCCCTCACTCACTCTGCTGTATCCTGCACCCAGGTGGCGCTAGCGGTAAAGAGCCCGCCTGCCAAAGCAGGACCTGTAGGAGACAAAGGTTTGATCCCTGGGTGGGGAAGATCCCCTGGAGGAGGGCATGGCAACCCACTCCAGTATTCTTGCCTGGAGAATCTCATGGACAGAGGAGCCTGGCGGGCTACAGTCCATGCGGTCCCAAAGAGTCGGATATGACTGAAGCATCTTAGCACACACTCACATCTGCGGGGACAGCTGTGAGCACTGGGGGGCATGATGTCCCCTGGATGAGGTTCTGTCCCCCTCACACTTTTCTACTGATAACGTCTCCTCAAAGTGCTGGCACGTTCACGATGTCCTCAAGAGGAGATGCTATGCAGGGGCCTGACCGTCCAGTGGGGCTGGGTCAGCATTCAGGTGGGTGCAGAGAGCCCTGTCCACTGGGGAGGTCTGCTCAGAGAGCCCCCCACCCAAGACCTGCAGGGGATGGGGGCTGGCACAGCCCTGGCGGGGGTCCTCTGGAAACACAGGCTCTGAACTCTCCACGGACACTGGGCACCCAGACCACGTCCTGCCCTCTCCGGCAAACATAGGGCCATCTGGGGGATTCTGGAAGGTCCCAGACAGCTCCCGCCTGGGGTGTCCACACAGTGCTGAATGCAGCATTAAAGCCTCCTGCTAGCCGTTCCCCCAGAGCCTGGCTCCAGGGCAAGAAGCAGATGCCGGTCAAAGGGTTTGTTTGTGCCTCCCCCTTCCAGAGAGGATGAAGGCCCCTCTCCCCTCATGGGGCCCGGCCCCACCTCCCTTGGTGGAGGCATCGCCGAGGGACAACCACTCTGCCTGCAGCCGTCAGAACCCAGGGGTCTGTCCCACAAGCACGGAGGATGGACGGCTGTGTCCAGGAAGACCCAGGCCCAAGACGGACACCGCACGTCTGTGGGGAGGAAAGGATGCCCGGACGCCACGTGCAGAGACCCCGGCTGGGCGAGGGCGGAATCACTCAGTTCGTCTGCAGAGGTTAACGGGGCGCGAGCTGTGTGCCAGGCACCGCTCTGACGCTGAGACTCATAGACGAGCCGGAGACGGCCCCTGTTCTCAAGGGACCAGCCTTCTCTCGGAAGAGCGGCGGGAGCATATTAACAAGAGGCTGATCCGCATTCCGGAGAAAACAGGGCGGGGCGCGCGGGAGGGCGTGGCCAGAACTGGGCCGGGAATGGGCGGGGCGCTCGGGGAGGGCGTGGCCAGAACCCGGCAGGGCGGCGAGGACCTGGAAGGGGTGAGGGGCGGGCCGTCCACGCCAGTCCTGGTGGGGGGGGCAGCTGGCTGGACAGAGCAGCTGCCCCCGAGGTCAGCAGACCGGGGAGGGGGAGCCACCGCAGGGCCGTGGGCCTGGCCGATCCTTGTGGGGACCCTGGCCAGGCTATTCCTCCGAGCGAGCGTGGACACGACAGAGGGTCTGAGCAGAGGACGGGCACAGCAGACCTGCATCTGAAAGCCTGCTTCGGCCGTTTCGTTAAGAGCAGACGGTGGGAGGGGGCAGGGGCCGCGGCAGAGAGAACAGACAGGAGACAGAAGCCGGGACTCGGCCTCCAGCAGGGCACGTGGCACCCAGGGAGTTCCGGGCACCTCGCGTCAGGCGACGGACCTGCGCGGCTGGGTGCTCTATGCTGCGGGCTGTACCCCTCCACCCACCAGAGGCCAGCACCCCGCCCCGTCCCCTAGGGAGACATCATCCCCTGTTTCCTGGGCCGGGGGTGGGGGGTGGGGGGCAGAACAGCCCGCTGAGAGTGGACAGGTCAGATCACGGAGGAGGAGCCCCCAGAGCTTGCTGATGGACTGTGTGGGTGTGTGAGAAGGACAGTGGGGGACAGCAGAGTTCCAGTTTGGACGCCCCCAGCCCCAGGTGGACTCAGGACAGTGTGTCCCCCGGCTCCTGGGCCGGTTCAGACAGCCCAAGAAGCCCTCCACCTCCCACCCTGCTCGCTGGCTGTGAGCAAGGATGCGTAGAACCCAATGCTAGTAAGAAATGCTAGTTAAGATGCTAGTAAGATGCTAGTAAGAAAACTAGTTGGTTCCTGCCTCCCTTCCCCCACCCAGACACAAGCCCCTCCCAGGACCCACCCCCACCCCTCTGGTATCCTTCCTGTCCCCAAACCCTTCAGCAGGGCCAAAGTAGAGGAGCTGGACAACCCCGACGCCAAGGACATGCTCAGTTTCTGGACCTTGGATGCAGAGACCACGTCAGGGAGCCACAGAGGGGCCAGCTGGACAGTCACGGAGACGCAGCATCAGACTGCCATTTGGGGATGGCCGTGGGCTTCCTCGGTGACTCAGATGGTAAAGAATCTGCCTGTAGTGCAGGAGACCCGGGTTCGATCCCTGAGTCAGGAAGATCCCCTGGAGAAAAGCATGGCTACCCACGCTACTAGCCTTGCCTGGAGAATGCCATGGACAGAGGAGCCTGGCGGGCTACAGTCCGGGTTGTAAGAGTCGGACACGACTGAGCGGCTCAGCACACACATGGAGAGATCAGGGGGCATCGGGAGGTGGGGCCCTGCAGAGACGAGCACACCGCCGTGCCCGCCGCTCTCCCCAGTCGGTCCCCTCGAGAAAGCCCTGCCCCACGGCGGGGGTCTGTCCAGAGCCGCACCGCACTGTAAACGTCCTGGCTCCAGCGGCAGGCGTGTCAAGTCAGTTACCGGTCAACAGAAACCTTGAAACAAAACACCAACCAACCAAAAATGACAACTCAGCTTAAATCCCTCAGGCCCTAAACCCTGGGAGGTGCCCTGAGCAGTCCCGTCGTCAGAAAGGTCATGGTCCCAGTAAGGCAGACCCAGAACAACAGGTAACCTGGCAATTCTGCTCCCAGGCATCGAGAGCAGGTGTTCAAACAAATACGTGCACACGAGTGTACACAACAGCTCTGTTCACGATAACCAGCAAGCCCTGGACATCACGGACATCATCAGATCCTACAATGCAATATTCCTCAGCTACAAAAGGAAAAAGTCCTGGTGAGGACAACGTGGATGAACCCAGGAAGCCAGACCCAGAAACGATGCACAGTAAGAGTCCACTTATGCGGGCGGTCCAGAAGAAGCGAGTCCGCCAGCCTGGAAGCAGAGGCGGCTGCAGGGGCTGGGGAGGGAGAGGGGAGTGGCTGCTAACAGGTGTGGGGTTTCCTTCCAGGGTGACGGATGGAACATTCTGGAACTACACCATGGTGGCAGTTGCTCTACACCAGGAATCAATTTAATACCACAGAGTTGCACACTTTCAAGTGGTTAAGTGCTATGTCTATTCTACCACCAAAGACAGAGACAGCCCGACAGACCATCCCATGGAGTCCTGTCCAGGGCTCTGGAATGGGACCGTGACACCGGTCACTGGTCCTCCCGCCTCTTTGTCTGCCGTGGGCCAAGCGGGCATCAACATCCTCCAAGCCGAGGGCAGCTTGCACAGGGGGAGGAGCCTGGAGGCAGCAGAGGACCCCGAGTGGTGGTTGTTTTGAGAAAGGGGCCTGCCGGGGGGCCCGCCCTGTCCTCTCATGCTGTCTCCTTCCCTTCCCGGCGCTCACGTGCTGACAAGGGCCCCCACTCTCGTCCTTTCGGGCCCTGGTGATGTCAGGAGACTCTCCCAAGGTGGATGGGGCCCCTGGCTGCCCAGCCACTGCACCCCATCCCTGAACCTTCTTCCCTGCTGACACACCCCCAGCTGATATTCTTGGGGGACCCTGCGGGTCCAAGTGAATCGCTCCCCAGGAGCAGAATTGTCACAACAAGGAAACTCTTTTTGAAAAAAAATGCCAGGCAGGGGGCCCCGGCAGCTTTGCAAGGCAGCTGGAGGACACAAGCCTTCGATGAGCCCCTTGTCTCCAGGGAGGGGCTGGGCGGAAGCACCAAGGGTGCAGAACCCGTATGCACATACATAGCACATGTGATCACATACATGCATATGGACACACACGTGCACAAGGACACAGAGCACGTGTGTCCTATGCATGCACATACATACCACACGTAACCACATACATGCACACGGACACAGAGTGCATGCACCATACACATGCACATACATACCACACGCAATCACACACATGCATATGGACACACATGCACAAGGACACAGTGCACATGCATCCTACACATGCACGTACATACCACATGTAACCACATACATGCACATGGACACACACCACACAGAGAGACACAGAGCGCATGCACCATATACATGCACATACATACCACACATAATCACATACATGCATAGACACACACCACACACATGCACAAGGACGCAGAGCACACACGTCATACAGTCACATATATGCCACACTTAATCACATACATTTACACGGACACACACCACACACATGCACACAGATACTACACACATCAATCACATGCACATGGACACACACTACACACATCATACACAGGCACATACATCACACATGCACACGGACACACGCTACACACATGATACACAAGCACATACACACCACACACATCATATAAACACACCACACATACATCACACATATGTACACAGACACACACTACACACTTCATACACAGGCACATGGACACACAGCACGCATGTCATACACAGGCACATGCATACCACACACACATGCACACGGACACACACCACACACACATTCACAACACATGTGCACATCTTCCTTCCCCAGACCTGGCAGGAAATGGCCAAGGCCACGGGGAGGGGGCTGGAGGGTCTTCCGCAACACGCTCACGGGTGTCACCCACTCCTTGGAGGAGGCTTGGTCTCGTGCAGATGAGGCGGAACAAAGCAGCTGGACGAATGGACGAACTGCCGGCGAGCACCTCACCTGCACTGACAGTGATTCATGGGGGGGGGGTCTCCCTCCCCGGAGAAAGCCCTCTTTGTAGGGGGAGAGGGTGGACACGGCATACGGGTGCATTCACCCCGATGGGAACCCGGGTGACTCACCGCGGGGAGTCTGGCGCTCAGGAACACGGTGGGGAGGGTGAGTGGGGGTCTCAGGGGCTGTGGAGAGGGCGAAAGGAGGGGGTGGAAAGATGAGGGGAACGGGCAAGCCCGCCGTGGATTCTGGGGCAGGAGGAAAGCGGGCGGGGTCTCGGGGGCGGCCCCGACTCTCCAGTCCCTCCTGCTGGTGTCCTGGGCCAGGGGCAGCTCTGTCCGGGGCCTCCCTCCTACCTACTCCCAAAGTCTCTCTCCATCACAGCCAGCGGGCTCCAGCCCATCACCCCCCCAGCCCAGGGCTGGGCCAGGCCTGCCTGAAAGCTCACTCGATATCCCGGACTATGCCCCTCTCTTTCCTCGGGGCCGCCACGCCATCCTCCCCTGCGCTGGGCCCAAGTCCTCTCTCTGCTCCTGATCAGATCTCATTCTCGAGGAAGGACCTGCAGACTCTTGAGCATGGGGCAGTGAGAGACAAAGGTTCCCTACGTCAACGGGCCCTTAACTCAAAGGAGTGATTCTCTAATGGTGGACTGTCAAGAGGAACGTTCTTTATGACTTATCAGAGATCTGGGAACTACCAAGAGAGAAACAGAAAATTCATTTTTGTTTGTTTTTTTTTTTGCTAGAAGGGCTTTCTATGTACACCAAAGATAGAGCTATCATTTTCAGTCCGTTGCAAACACGCAATCCCCAAAGGGCCATTAGCAACTCAGAAACAAAATACCTGTCTGCTGAAAATGTGAACACCGCCTAGAGGGGCCGCAAGGGTTCCGATCACGCCACCCCGACCTGACTGGTGCGGGTCCAGTCCCGTGGGTGTCACCAACTCCCTAAGCACCCTGGAGGCCGGTGTCACCGCCCCTTCCATGGGTGAGGAAACTGAAGCTTTGCGGGGTGGGGGGTGGCGACCGTCACCCAGGTGAGGCACCCTCACGGGGCTGAGTGGGTTCTGTCTCCCCGCCCCCGAGAATGGAACCTAAAAGACCCCAGAGAGGGAATCCTGGAGACAGGAAAGGCTGGGGGGACCCTGTCTCCGGCCGGCCGGTCTGAAACAGAAGCCCATGGGCTAGGTGGCTTGAACCCCAAGCATCTCTTTCTCGGAGTTCTGGAGGCTGGACGTCCAAGGTCAGGGGGCGAGCAAACTCGGTGTCTGGTGAGGACCCTGCTCCCGATTCACAGGCAGGCATCTCCTTGCTGAGCCCTCCCCAGGCAGGAGGTGCAAGGGAGCTCTCTGGGGCCATTTTATAAGGTCACGAATTCCACAGGGTTCCACCCCCATGACCTGTTCACCTCCAAAGGCCCCCCCCTCAAGGTACCATCACACTGGGGACGAGGTTCAACACATGAATCTGGGGGACACACGGCGCTCAGGCTGCAGTGGCTCCACAGCCTGCTTGCAGGGGCTGCGGCCAGAAGGAGGGACTTCGCACCACACTGTAGCGACGCGGGGTCCACCTGCCCGCGGCCCTCACCCAGCTGAGAGCTCCTCTCCCTACCCCGGCCTCCTCCGAAGGGCGCCAGCGATCTCTCATTTCCCCGCCTCGCCAACCCCATTTTCCAAAGTGATTGAGATTCTAACACCATTAAACATGATTCAATTTGCTTTTCCTAATGATGCGCCCACAGTCGTAGGACGTCTCTCCTTCTCCACTTGAAAGACATCTCAGGGTGCTTTTCTCCAGTTAAATTAACAGGGAAACCGTTAGAAACGCTGAAGAGGAACGGATGCCTCCAGCTCGGTGAGACTCGCTTTATGCAGAGAGGAGCCAGGTCTCCACCGCAGCAGGAAGACAAACGGGGCACGAAGCTGCCCGTGTTAAGACTCCTCTTCCGGAGGGGCGGGCGCTTCTAACCCGTGCCCCGTGCTGACCCTGAAACGTCTAGGGATGCAGACCAGAGACAAGAGCCCCCATGACGCCAGGACCAGGCTGGCACTCCCCCCGCAGCCCTCCTGAGTCCACAGGCTGACGTGGTGACCGCACCTGGCTGTCCATGCTGCGGGTGAGGCCAGCGAGGCCACACTGACAACAAAGGTCACACTGGGAATAAACACAGAACCAGAACTGAAATCCGGGCAGGCCTGCCTCCCGCCCCTCTCCTCGACCCCGGGGGCCCCAAGGCCCCAGGAGATCTCCCCTGGCTCTCCTCTCCTCCTGGTTGGGCGTGGCCCTCAGGACTTAGCACTCTCCTGTCCACCCCTCCGCTTGGGCCCCCCGGCTGCCACACACACTGCACCGCCCACTGAAGGGTAAGACCACCACCGCGCACTGCTCCAAAGCCTTCTAAGCCCGGAGCACCAGCCCTCCCGGGGGCGCGCGGCCCACCTGCGGAGCTGGTACAAACGGGAAACGGAGGCCATGTCCCCAGCCTTGCCACCGTGGAGGGCCCGGCCCGGCTCTGAGATCAGACCCCCCGGCTCCAGGCGCCCTTTGCTGGGTCTCGGAACTGCCTCCTGGGACCTGCCCCAATGCTATGCAGATCGGCCGGAGGCGTTCCTGGAACCCAGGCGCCCAGACTCCCAGCCCAGGGCCTCGCCGGGCCCATGCAGCCGAGACAGCTGGCCAGTCTCCCCGCCTTTCTCATCCACGAGTCACAGGCTGCCTGCTCGGCCAGGGAAGGCGCCGGGACCCCGGAATTTTCTTGAACATTCCTCCAGTCTTGGGAGGGACAGAGGACATCGAGCCATCTTTGCCACCAGCTAAAATGTTTCAGTCTCAGATCAAAAAGGAATGCAAGCCGGAAACAGCGCGGAAGCCGGAGCCAGATGGAAGCAGTCTGCTTCAGGGAAGCAAAACAAACAGTGCCCGGCCCCCCCCCCCCCCCGCCCCGCCCCACCCCTGCAGCCCGGCCCCGCCCGCCCCGCGGGCCTTCAGCAGAGCCCAGAGTCGGCGCCCGTGGGCCCACCGGAGCGGAGTGCGCTCCACCCTGCCCTGCCCTCTCTGCGCCAGGCGCTGTGGGGAGCCCACGGAGGCCTGGGTGTGGTCCCCCCGCTCTGGCCAGACCCCACCGCCTGCCAGGAGCCAGGACCCCCAGCTGGGAAAGTGGCAGGTCCCCACGGGTGAAGGGACCTGCTCTAGACGCCGGGACCTCGCCTTCCCAGCAGGGAGAGGATGGGCCCAGCCCTCCGTCTCCCAGGGCCTGGGCTCCAGGGCAGCAGACAGAGAGCCCGGGTTCTCCTCAGACCCACAGAGGGCCTCAGCGTCCCTACTGGCACAACAGGTGAGCTCTGGCTGGAAGATGCCAAGGCCAGCCATTCCAGGAGCAAGCCAGGGCGGCTTCACAGAGGAAGGGGCACCAGACCATCCTAGAAGCACACCACTGGGTCAGTCTAAGAGGACAGTCGGGGTGGCTGGGCAAAGAGGGGAGCCGTGGCCCCTCCGCCTGCCCACCGGGGCCCACAGCCCCCCGGAGACCAGCTCACCCAGCAGAGGGACCACTCCTCCCGTATGCTCGTCCTCCACCGTCCCAGCAGACCGCACAGGGGACCCGCGGGCTGGCCGGGACAGGGGTGCGGCCCGTCCCCCTCCAAGTCCCTCTGCCCTCCCCAGGGTGGCTGACACCCTCCAGCCACCGTGGCTGCTGGCTGATGACCCGCTGGGTGCTCCCAAGTGAAAGGCGCCCAGCCGGGTCCCTGAAGGCCGCAGCCCTGGGCTCCCCCAGTTCCCTGAATCACCCTGGACTCAGAACCTCCAGCCGGTGCGCCCTCCACGTGGGGCCCCGCCACCTACCTCTCAACTAGGCTCTGATTCATTACAAATGGGAAAACTAAAGATTGCCGTTGGTTCCATACGTGGAGCCTCTGAAAACGCAAAACTCTAAGAGGAAAGATGGGGACGTGCAAGAGGTCCTCGGAGGCCTGAAGCTGGGGCTGCAGATCCCAGCTTCTCCTGAAGACCCCAGCCCTCGGGCTCCAGGCTCAGGCACAGAAGTGGGGGGTCCTGCCCCCACCCCGCCTCGCCAGCTGGAGATCGAGGACAGTGGGGGCTGGCCACCACCCCCACCGGCCCCGGCCAGCGGGCACACCGCGGTCTTTGCTGCATGAATGAATGACCACACAGTGTCCAGGAGGAAAGCTGGGTCTCGCTCCAAGGAACCTGGCCTCTGAGTCTGGAATCCAGGTTACACCAGGACCCACTTCCCTGACCCCGGTCTCTGCAGCCCCACAGACCAACCCAGGGCCACAGCCGTAACGTGGTGTCCCCGGGGCCGAGGTCACAGCCACCCCATCCCCAGGACAGCCACCACAGTGACACGCTGTGTGAAGCCCAGCACGGCCACAGCCCAGGCCACAGGCTCAGCCTTCCCCAGATGACCAGAAGCTGTCCAGCCCTCGCCGGAGCAGTGTGCCTGGGACTGGCCACAACCACCCCACTAGGCTCTCTCGTCTGTAAAGTCAGCCCC
Source organism: Cervus elaphus (assembly GCF_910594005.1). Lineage (NCBI taxonomy): Eukaryota > Metazoa > Chordata > Mammalia > Artiodactyla > Cervidae > Cervus > Cervus elaphus. The sequence goes on along the minus strand of NC_057825.1, from coordinate 2,370,348 downwards.
GGGTCAGCCTGTGTTCACGTTCTCAATGAACCTCACACCCAACTTATTGTCACCCATTCCTAGCCCTCCCTGAAGTAGCATCTTCACTCTCAGACACCTGGTGACCCCAATTTCATCTGAACGTGGACCCCAGCACCCCCAGGGGCTGCCCCAGGGAGCGGCTCCAACTTCAAAGCTGGCCCTGCACGTTCCCACCTGGCCCCGTGGCCCACGAGGAAGCCCGGGGCCCGAGCAAGTACGAGAAATCAATCGCTGATTAATACAGATCTCAGTGGAGCCCATCTGCCGGGACGTTCATTCTTCATGGAAATTAAGCCACGAGGAGTAGACGTGAGGGTTGTTCTAATGACGCTGGCAGGCAGCAGGCAGCCGGAGCGCATCCCAGCGCTGGCAGGGGTAGTGGGCCAGGGAACGGCACGCAGGCGTGCTTCCTGAAACCCACAGAGACGGGATGGGCCCACCGCGAGCTGGCGCGGCGCCCGGGCGCTGTCCGGCTTCAGGTTGCTTTGCAGCCCCGGAGGCTTCCCTACCCCACCTCCGGGAGGCCTGGGGCAGCCCCACACTGCCCGGCCTGGCTGAGCTGGGAGAAAGGAACGCCTGCCCTTGGTGCTGTGGCTGCCGTGACCCCAGAAGGGTCTACCTGTCTGGGCTGCCCACCCAGGGAAGGAGGCTGATACCCAGTGTTGGGACGCAGACGTGCTCAGTGACCTGGTGGCCTGGTAGGCAGAGCACTGGGCTGGGAAGCTTTGATGACTGGGGAACTGGGGAGAGGTGACAGGTAGACTGGGGGCTGCCCAGGTGGCGCTGGCGGTAAAGAACCCGACTACCAATGCAGGAGACGTAAGAGACACGGGTTCGATCCCTGCGTCGGGAAGATCCCCTCAAGGAGGGCAAGGCAACCCACTCCACTACTCCTGCCTGGAGAATCCCATGGACAGAGGGGCCTGGTGGGTTACAGTCCACGGGGTCGCAAAGAGTCGGACACAACAACTCAAGTGACTTAGCGCGAGCGGCGGACTGGACCAGACAGACCCTGGACATCCCCAGAACATTTCTCCGGCTGCCCGCCGGCAGGTGGCATCTGGCCGCCCCTCCCATGGAGACCCTGTCCTAAAAGCTGAACATCTGTCCTCCAAATGTATGGTTAAATGAAACGGGGGAAAGAAGCCCAAAAATATGATTAAAAGATGAGCAAAAGGCTTGAATGAACATCTCTGCAAAGGAGATACACAGATGGCCAATAAGCACATGAAAAGATGCCCAAAATCACTAATCACCAGGGAACGTGATTCAAAACCACAAAGAGAGGCCACAGCGCACCATTAGGGTGGCTGTTAGTTATCACACACACACACACACACAGGATAACAAGTGTTGGTGGGAATGTGGGGAAATTGGAACCTTGTGTGCTGTCGGTGGGATGTAAAATGTGCAGAAGCTGTGGAAACCATTATGGTGGTGCCTCAAAAAATACAAAATTACCATATGACCCAGTAATTCCACTTCTGGGTGTAGAATCAAGTGAAATGAAAGCAGGAACTCAGATATTTGCACACCTGTGTTCACAGCGGCGTGACTGACAACAGACTCGGCTTCACCCCACCCACAGGTCTCACTTGTAAACAATCCCCGCACTCTCCAGGCCCAGAGCCTGGATCCACACAGGTGCGTCTGGGGGCTGATTTCCTCCAGCCCTCCCCGCGACAGCGAGAGCCATCAGGCAGGGGGCGGCAGCCTCTCCTCTGGGGACCGACCACAGGTTTCACTTCACAGTGAGGGTCCTCAGCCTTCCGGGGCCTAGAGCCTCGGAAGCTGAGCTGGCTGCAGGGTTAGAAATTCAGGAATTCAAGTGAACAAAGCTTTGCACACGCATGGACCCCCAGCAGCAGTACTCACAACAGCTAAGAGGTAGCAACTGCCCAAACGCTCTTCGATGGATGATGGATTAACAAGATACAGTCAAGCATAGGATGGAGTATTATTCAGCCTTGAAAAGGAATGGAATTCTGACATAGGCTAGTGTTGAACCCTGAACACATCAGGCTAACTGAGAAAAGCCAGATTCTAAAGGCCACATCTCGTATGATTCTGTTTCTATGCAATGTCCAGTATAGAGAAATACATAGAGGTAGAATGGGCTTCCCAGGTGGCTCAGTGGGTAAAGAACCCACCTGCCAACGCAAGAGACACAGGAGACTCGGGTTCAATCCCTGGGTCGGGAAGATCCCCTGGAGGAGGAAATGGCAGCCCACTCCAGCATCCTTGCCTGGAGAATCTCATGGACAGAGGAGTCTGGCGGACTACAGTCCCTGGGGTCATAGAGAGTCAGACACGACAGAGCATGCACACAGAACAGAGATGAGTGGCTGCCAGGGGCTGGGGGAAGGGGGAGCCGGAACAGGGCTTTCCTTTGGGGGTCATGAAAAAGTCTGGACCAAAACACTGGTGATGCTGCATGACACTCAACACACGGAACGCCACTGAAATCCAGGCTTTAAAATGGTTAAAATGGTAAATTTGACGGTAGGTAGGTTCGTTTTATCAGCATAATCTTTTTTTTTAAAGAACAACACTGAAAAAGGACGACGCAGAATAAACATCCCAGGGCTCCTGCCTAATCGGCATGTCAGGCGGCAGGACAAGGGATGTACGAGCTGAACCGCACCCGTGCCGCGGGGGACCTGGGGGAACGGGCGGAGGTTCGGAACCACAGGGGAGTCTCTCCCCCAGCAAGGTCACAGCCGCACACCTCGGGACTCAGCGGTGCTGCCCTGAACTCCGAGCGCCTGGCCGGCCGCAGACCCTCGCTATCTGCCACTGAAAGAAGCAGCAGTCTTTGAGAAAGGCCTTCCAGGATGCCACGAAAGAACATTTTGTTACAATTAATTATTTGCATTTTGATGTTCTTTCCTTCTTGGTCTTTTTTTTGTTGCAAACATCAAGTTGTCAGGCTTCAGTAGAAACAACGTCTTGGGGCACTAGGGAGAAACAATCAGCCAATTAAAATTTAACTGTGGACACAGACGTATATATACACACATACATACATATATATGCAATGCTTCCCTAGTAGCTCAGCTGGTAAAGAATCTGCAATGCAGGAGACCCCAGTTCGATTCCAGAGTTGGGAAGATCCCCTGGAGAAGCGATAGGCTACCCACTCCAATATTCTTGGGCCCCCCTTGTGACTCAGAGAGTAAAGAATCTGCCTACAATACAGGAGACCCTGCTTCGATCCCTGGGTCGGGAAGATCCCCTGGAGGAGGGCAGGGCAACCCACTCCAGTACTCTTGCCTGGAGAATCCCATGGACAGAGGAGCCTGGCGGGCTACAGCCCACGGGGTCGCAAAGACTCGGACACAACTGAGCGACTACACGCAGCGCCTACGTTACGCACGAGCGGCACCAGGCCGAGCTGAGAAAATCTGAGCTCCACAGGGCACAGGTCACGGGTGCGGAAGACAAAGATGTGCGAGGCTTACCCGACGCCCACGGGGACAAGAAAGGCCCCCCAACCACCTCCACCAAGGCGACAGCCAGCCAGTCCAACCCTCTGCTCACGATGGGGAAACTGAGGCCAGAGAGGACACAGGCGCCTGCCCACGGGCAGGAGGCACAGTGGCCGAAGCAGGGCTTGGATGAGACGCCGCCGACCCTCCACCCCGCATCCCCGCTGCGTGCCTGTGGCCATCACAGACCCCTGTGCACCCCTCCCCAGGGTCGATCCTAAGTGAGCAAGGAGACAGCGGATCCCGCGGCCATCTCCCTGGCCGGGAGCCCCTCCCTGGGACCCGCCCAGGGTCAGGAGCAGAGGGACCAAAACAAAGGCTCCCAGCCCCCACACCAGACCTGCCTGCCTCCCACGGGGCGGTGGGTCCAAATAGCCCACAGCTCATCAGACTTGCAGGGACTCGGGTCCCAAGCCCAAAACTTCCTCCCCGCTCGTCCACTGTGGAGGTGATGCTGGCTGGAAGCTCCCGTCCAGAAAGGGAGGCTGGGGGCGGGGGGACCACTCCCACCACCGGTCAGAAAACGTGGGGTCGGCATCCGCACGGCTGACGGGACTCTGTGTGTACGTGCACACGGGTGTACACATGTGTGTCTGGTGGTCAGCTCTTCCAAAAGTGGATGGGCTAAAAACGTCCCGAAATGACAACCCACAGGAAAAGGAGGAAATGGTCTCGAGCAAAAGCTCAGGAAGCTTCAACCAGCCGGCCGCACCAGCTCCGCAGAGCCCGAGGCCGCACCCGCGCCACGGCGACTGCATGTTAATAAGTAATCAGCGGCGAGGGCGTGCTGAGGAGGCCAGACGTCCCCGGCAGCATCAGGACGGGCTGCAGAAGAGCTCAGTGCAGCCTGGCATCCAGCGGCAGACAGGCCTGGGGCGAGCTCGGAGCAGCCACGCTCGGCACACAAGGAAGGGACGTTAGGGAGGCCCGGGCGCAGAGACCGGGCACAAAGACCGGGTGTCGGTGGGCGCCCCAAGGCTCCCTGCTCCTTCCCTGGGTGGAGCCCGGGACCTACGTTCATCCACGAGGAATCAGTATCTCGACCCCGAAGGCAGGGCAGGGGGTGAGGCTGGCGCTCCAGGCAGCCAGAATGTACACGCCCCTTGCCCGCTGCCAAGGCCACCAGCACCCACTCTGTGTGGGCCCGCCCCCGGGAGCCGTGCGGGGGACGCACACACACAGACCGGCCCCCGTATGTCTCAGATCTTCCTCCAGCAGCTGAGGCCGGCCTGAATGCAGACCCAGTTTACAGATGGGAAAACTGCAGCCCCCAGAGGCGAGGCGACTTGTGGGCAAAGCCCACTCCCCAGCGTCACACCCTGTCCCAAGCCCCCGAAGTCACGCAGCTGGTCCACTCTCACCTGGCTTCCAAAAGCATCTGCACTCTCAAGAAGGCTGGAGGGCAGTGGGGGGTAGTGTGTATTTGCAGGAGGGGCCAGGGCAAGAGAAGGGGTCATGGCAGTAACAGCTGGGGGCGTCTGGCAGAGGAGAATGGGTCCTCTCACGTGCCAGCCCCCATGGGCTGTGGGTGCTAGGCCGCTGTGTAGGCGGGCTCAGGGGAAGGCACTGGGATGGGCAGGTGATGCCTGCCCCGGGCTCCAGGGGGGACAGCATGATCCAGGCGCTGCCACGCCCGGAGGACAGACGAGGGGGAGGGCAGGCTGCTGACAAAAGAGTGTCCAGGCAGAGAGGAAGGGTGGGACAGGGCACCTCTGCCACGCAGACAGCAGCCAAAGCGGCCAGGCTGGGGCAGCGGGGGACCTCGGGCCCAGCCGGAGCAGCGGCGCTGACCAGCGGGCAGGCGGATGGGCTGCGATGCTGGGGGAAGGGCCCGTTCCTCCCACGCCCGGGACACGCCGACCAGCCTGCCCCGCCTCCGGGCCCCTCAGGCAGCCTGTGAGGCCACAGCGCCAGCCAGCCACCACCCTCCCCAAACCCCGATCCCGGGGAAGTGGGTTCCTCGCTGTCACGGACTGGTGCTTTCAACCCACGCTCCGAGCCTCTTCAGATCACCGTCCATAAGCAAAGTGTCAGGCAAGAGGAAACAGGAAACAGAGAAGTGGGCCCTGCCTGCTGCCTCATCCTGGTCCCCAGGGAAGAGGGCTTAAAATCCACTGCGGGAGGGAATTCCCTGCCCGTGTCCTTTAAAGAGCTGAGAGTTAGCCCCTCCTCCACCCCCATCCTGACTGAGGCCTCTTTGTGGCCTCTACCCAGACAGCCCTGCCGGCCTCCACCCTGCTCCCAGCCTCCACCCTGCTCCCAGCCTCCGCACCACCCTCCCAGCCTCCCCTCTGCCTCCCGGCCTCCACATCACCCCCCGGGCCTCCTCGCTGGCTCCCTTCCATGCTGCCTTCCTGGCCTCCCCCCGAGCGACCCCCAGCTCCACCAGACACGAGCAGACGCATCTCCCATCTAGGCCTCGGCTCCCTTTCTCACTCCGAGGTCCCTGAAGTCAGCAGGCGCTCCTGGAGGCAAAGATCCCGCACACATCGCATTGGGTCCAGCATGTGGGAGACCCCGCCGGCAGGAGGAGGGGCGGGCGGGCTCCCCACGAGGCCGGCCCCTGGGGGGACCGCTGGGCCCCCTACCTCACGCACTAATTCAATGAGGGGCCCGTCCCCCCATTGGTCCACCCCCGGCCTTGCTCAGGCCCAGGTTCAACCGCATCGGAAGTTTCTGAGCCTAGCAAAATACTTCAATGAATAATAAATAGGAGAATTAAACCCGTTTATTAGAGACTGTGCTCTGCTCTTTAGCTCAAATGAAAGACACAGCCTCACAGACCTTCTTCCCAAAACGGGGGGTGGGGGACCGGCTAAAGTGAGCCGGGCTGACCCGGCAAGGCTCAGGACCCAGGGCTGGGGGCAGGCAGGGAAGCTGAGTCGGACTAGACTGGAATCGGGGCCCCAAGGCGGGCCGCACCCCGGAGAAGACCCCCACGGGGCCACTTGGGCCAGCCTGGGTCCCCTGACCTGGCGCCCGGGCCTTTGGGGAGGTGTCCCACCATCACCCTGGCCCCACCCACAGCTCCTTGGCTCCTCCGATAAGACCCACCGAGTCTCGCAAAGACGCACGGGTGCCCCATGTGCCAGGCGAGGCTCTCGGCACCCGGGGAGACCTCAGTAAGCAGAGCACAAAAGTTCGCACAGCCAGGACACTCGTGGTCCAGCCAGGGGCTGTGACTGCAGCCCTGGTAAGGACGGAAACTGCCAGACGGTGGGCAGCGCAGGGTGGAGGCGGCACCCCCCCCCCACGCTGTCTTAAACAGCAGCGATTGGCGCGCAGGCCCCAGGGAAGCGAGGGCGGCGGCCCTGCGGCTGCAGGGAGAGCCTCGCGGGCCGCGGGTCAGACTGCGGGAAAGCCAGCGAGAGAGTGAGTGCGCCAGGCAGGAAGGCAGGAGCAGGTCCCGGGCAGGGCGACCAGGCCCGCCTCAGCCTGGGGCTGCCCGCGGTCTCCTGCAGGCCGGGGTCCGTCCCCCGCTCCCAGGCCACTCAGGAGAAGCCCCCGCCCCCCTCCCCGCCTCCTGCCCACCCAGAGGACAGACTCGCCTCCTGGAAGGCTTTCTCACTTCCACCCCCGGCTTCACAGTGCAAGTGAACATGCCCAGCGGTGGCTGTCCGCAAAGGACTATAATGAAAACGACGATGCAAACTACGTCTGCTTCAGTGACCACCGGGTTCCAGCCCACTCGGAGAGCCTCCTGTAACAGCACCCACGGGGATCCAATCACAGGGAGAGCTGGCAAGATTGTACCCATTTTCCAGATGAGGAAATTAAGTCCCATAAAGTCGCCAGCCCCGGTCACAGGCTGGGGCTGGACTGATCCCGGCGGCAAGGCCAGGACCGAGCACTGTGCTGGCGAAGCCACAACTTCACCACCAGGACCGAGCACTGTGTTGGCGAAGCCACAACTTCACCACCCGCCTCGGGAGGCTGCATGGCCAGGGGAGTGAGGGCAGAGAGGCTGTGGAACCAGCAAACTCCCAGGCTGGGGACACAGTCGGCCATGTGGCCCGAAGGGGCCGCTGACCCTCGGAGCCACCACCTCCTGGTCTGCAAAGGGGGTCGCCGAGCGCCAGCATCAGGGGGCTGGGCGGGAAGGTGATGGAAGCCCAGCTCACAGCAAGGAGATGAGGCGGGCATTCTGCGGCGACAATCATCTGCGGCTCCGGGGCCAAAACATCAGAAGGAAGCCGCAGAAACCCTACAACCTCGCCGGGGCCCTCCGTCCAAAACCACCAGCCCGTTTCCACACCAAGGCATCTTGCGAAGACGCAACCCGCACGGGCCACCCACGCGGCCTTCCCCCGTGCCCTCCCTTCCCAGGCCCGGCGCACTGGCCAGACGCCCGGGACAGGACAGAGGGCACCCGAGAAGGACGAGCACACAGTTGGGGCAGGAGCGGGGCCCGGGCTCGGCAGCATGCCGGCTCCCAGCTCAGGCCCTCGGCTTGCCTCTTAGCTCAAATCCTGCCCGACAGGATGGGTGTGAGCAGAAACCTAATATGTCTAATGTGACCCCTGGGGAAATACCAGGGATGGAGCCAAAAAACAAAGGTCCAGAACCAGCTTTCTGGATCCTTCTGCTCCTGCTGAGCTTGCTGGGTGGGTGAGCACAAGAGGACCAAACTGCTAATAAAAACAGCAGGACCTGGACATTCACTTCCTGGCTGAGTCCACGACACGGCCGTGCTCTGGGCCATCCTGTCCCCGCTCTGCTCTGCAGAAAGGAAACCTCAGAGTCCCAGGAACGCGGAGTCCGAGCCGCAGGATCCATAGGAGGACCTGATCCACGGGAAGATCCACAGGAAGCCTGATCTAACCCACAGGAAGCACCCCGGCCCCCGCCGCTGACCACCACGCTCCAGAGGAGCGCCGGCTGGCTGCGCCCGGGGCTCCCGGAGGCCTTGAGGGTCTCTGGGGCCCACCTGCCTGCCGTCCCGCTGAGGCATTTGCCAAGGGTCTCTCCCGGGCTGGGGAGCAGAGAGAGCGCTGCCAGCCTGGGGTCAGGGAAACACTTTCTGGAACGTCACACACCCCAAAGCATCAGCTCCTCTCCACACCCGCCCAAAAGGGAAGGTGGGAAGGGGAAGCCCAGGGCCCCACTGGTTCTGGAAACAGGAAGAACGCCCGCGAATCAGCCAGACTCCGCAAGGCAGTTTGCTGGGGAGGGGTGATCACCCCCGATGACGGGGGCTTCTGCCGCAGCCAAGTCCTGAGTGACCGGCCCACACTCACGTCCAGAAGACGGGCCCCGGGGGGTCACGACTGTGCCGTGGGCCAGCACCAGGCAGCTCCCGGGGGAGCGCTTAGGGCCTTCACCGGCCCACTCTTCCTTTCACCATGAACTGCACAGCAGCTAATGTGGGGGACCCTCAGAGGGCAAAGGTCATGCAAATCTTTCCATCGTGTCTCGAGCATAGTAAGTGTTTAATAAATTCTTGGGGGTGAGAGAGGGGATATATATATACCTATGGCTGATTCACGTTGAGGTTTGACAGAAAACAACAAAATTCTGTAAAGCAATTATCCTTCGATTAAAAAATAAATTAAAAAAAATAAAAGCAATTATCCTTCGATCAAAAAATAAAAGAATTTAAAAAATTATTGGGGGCTTACTGAATGTTTAATAGAGGAGTGGAACCAAGAAATGAATAGAGGAACCAAGGAATGAATGCCTTTTCCCTTCCCAACCTGGAGTGGGAAATGGCAACCCACTCCAGCATTCTTGCCCTGGAAAGCTCCATGGACAGAGGAGCCTGGCGGGCTACAGTCCATGGGGTTGCAGAGACTCAGACACGACCGAGCACGCGTGCACGCTCCCTTCTCAAGGCACGACTCCCAGCAATGCTGGGAGACTTGGGAAGCTGAGAGGCAGCTGCTTAGAAAAAGAACGATACCCAGAACCCAGACAGGACATGAATACTGTACAAACCTTCTAAATAATGGCAAAAAAAAATCTGGAAAATTCTAAACCAGCCTGAGACTGACGAGCCAGCCACACCATAAGGATCCTTTCCTCTCCTGAATCCTAGGACGTAAGCGGAGGACGACCAGGCAAGCTGAAAAAGGAACAGTGCCCCTCGAATCCCTGCCCCCCTGACAATGGGAGACCACAACTGACCCCAAGCCCCTGCCCCGTGTCCGGGACCGACTTCAGCATCACTCTCAACAGGCGCTCCAGGCAGGTCCGGCCGGCAGGGACCGGGCCAGCAGCGAGGGCAGAGTCGCCGTCGTACCTTAGTGGTCTGACACCTCCGAGCACCACAGGCCCACCTGGGCCGAGCGGGTGACCCCACGGGGCAGAGCTCCCCAAGGGCAAAAGGCCAACCGGCCGTGGGGCCCTCGTGAGCGGCCGCTCTCTCTGTGGGCAGCGCCCCCTGCCAACTCTCACAGGATGTCCCCCCAGGCCGGCCCGGGAAGCCACACCTGAGTGAGCACCTGGCCGCCCCTCTGCCTCGTCCCGCAGGCTGGAGTCCCAGCTCTGCCGCCCGTCCACGGCTGCCCTGCCCAGCGGCCCGGGCAGCTTCAGTCCCCGTGTCTGTGACCTGGAGCCGGGCGGGCGGCGGTGCGGAGCCAGAGCCTGGCCTGTGTGTGCCTTCCAGGGGGTCCCGTCCCCCGACATCAGCGGGGACGAGCCCAGCAGAGCGGGCTCTGGTCAGTGGCCCCTGCGCGGAGAGACACCCGTCTCAGCGCCCCAGCCTCGGCTGGCCCCACGTCCAACCCATCTCAGGGTGCTTGATCACAGCTTCACTGCGCTCAGAAAACGAAGCTGGGAGGGAGGAGGGCAGGACACGGAAGCTCAGCCAGATGGGCAAGGCCAGCAGGAGGGCCGGGCTGGGCTCCGGAAGGCGGCGTGAATCAAACGACGCAGGAGAACTGAGACGGGGAGGCCTCCGCCCACCAGCCCTGCACTAGTTTCACATCCACTGAACCTGGGGGGCGGTGGGCTCAGGCGACAGCATCGCCGTTTAATGAGCACCTACTGCCGGCCAGGCAGCACGGGGCGGGCCCCCTGACCCACCTGGTCCTCAGCCAGCCGAGGCAGGTCAGGGTCGCCGTGCCGTCTGCCGAGGTCAGCGGCCCCTATGTGGAACCAGATTTTGAAGCAGATCCATCTGACTCGACATGAAAAGCAGGGGCAGATTCAGGGCAGCTCTGCCCTCCCCGGAGCCTCCCTGCAGGAGGCGAGGCTACACCAAGGCCTTGCGGCTCCCCCAGTCTACCCCCAGCTTCACGCCCTGACTCAGAGCCCAAACCCACTGCCCACTCGCAGCTTCCCAGCGTGGCCGGCCCCCTTTGCAGGCAGCAAGCATATCCCCCTGGGGCTCAAATCGTCCGCAGGGACCGCTGACAACCACGAGGGGCACCCCCTTTCGAAGTGTTTGGCCATAGCTGGCAGATCACGGGACGAGAATTTAATCCAAATTTATGTCCACCTTTACATCACAGCACACAAGCCGGACACTCTGCCTTCACCGCTGGCCAAGGAAGGGGTTTGGCCAGGGTTTATCCTGGTTTCCTATACAATTGTTTTAAACACCAGTTGTGTGTGTGATATTTGTAAAAAAGTGTATGTGTGTGTGTTCTGAAGGCCTCCCCCAAAGTCCAGAGCCACTGGCTTCTCCCCTGCCCAGGGCACTGCTGGTCACAAGAAGTAAAAACAGGAAAGAGGTTCTAATCCACTTAAAAGCAAGTCTGCGGAAGCTGAGAAGCTCGCTGATGGGAAGGGCGCTGGCACGGGCTCCTGCCCCAGCAGAGGGAAGCCAAGAAGCCTCAGAGTCCTAGGCTAACGCCTCGCAGCCAGAGGGACGTGGGAGAGTCACTCAAGAGAGGAGGAGAGACCTCTGAGCACTGGTGCGGACACAGCTGGTCCCCGAATCATGTCTATAGACTCTCAGAAGCGAAGAGGAGGACTGTCAGGCCCAGGTGGCTTATGGCAAGGTCCTAGTGATCGATGCTAATTTGACACTTTACAGCACCTCAGATGAGGTCTCCTCTTGGAAATGACTTCTCAGCATTTGCAAATACAAAATTCCCCTTGCGTTTCATAAATCATGTGTTCACAGAACACTTCCTCAAACACCAGGTCCCTGATAATGGTCCTCAGATAAAGCAGGCAATAAATATCGTCTGATAACTTCCCGTAAGCAGGTGAAAGCTCGTCCCTGGGTAGTCCGGGAAGTGCCCGTTTCACAAAGTCAGCACTGACCGTGGAGGGAAGGGCCCCCCCAAGAGCAGGCGGGGACTCGGGGACAGCTACGCCACAGCACAGCACGGAGCCAGGTCTGACTCAAGCCCCCGGCCCCCGATCCACCAGCAAGGTATCACGTCCTGACTCCATCTTTTAAAAGGAGGGACCCAGGAACTGTTGGCTTCCAGATGGAACGTGACGCCCCGCAAGGACACTGTGGACCCAGGCTCACCAGGAGCCATGGCGCGCTGCACCCCCGCCAGGCTGTGGACTCTGCCCGACAGCGGCCAGGGACACCTGCTGAGAAAGCAGGGAGGCTTCCCGAGTTCTCTGCCACAGACCTAGCGCATCACCTCCAGGGACGAGGAGTTCATATGATCACCTGTCCCCACCCGACCCTGCTCGAAGCCACTCAGCCCCACTTATCTCCGGTAAGGCGGAGGCGACAGCTCCCTTCTCAGCACACCGCAGCAAGCGCGGGGCCTGCCCGTCTGGGCCCGCCCCACGAGCGGGTGCCTGCTCGCCCAGAGAGGGTGGGAGATTCAGGGCAGCAAGCAAACGCCCAGGGTCGCTCGACTGGAAAAGCCGGGGCAGGGCTGCACCCCGGGCCTGGACTCATCCAGGCCAGCTTTCCCTCCACCCTCCTGGGTTCCCGATGCCCTGACTTCACTCTGAACAGCCTGAGAAGGCGGGAGGGGCCGGACCACAGCCCCAGCCCCCGAAGCGCCTCCTCTGGTTGTAACACAGCCCGGCCTGCGCCCGCCCATGGGGCTCTGCCCAGAGGGGTCGGGCCCGCTCCGGAAAGAGGCCACTCACCTTCCCGAAGTCTCGGACATCGAAGAGGTCGAAGGGGTCAAACAGCTCACTGTTCCTGAGTCCAAACTTGTCATGGCAGACTTTCAGGAAGGTGCGGATGTTCTTCAAACACAGGAACTGGAGGAGAGAAGGGAGCATCACTCAAGCTGCATGTCTGCAGGGCAGTGATACCAACAGCAGCAAACCCTGCCTCCCAGCGCCGCCCAGCTCAGAGCAGACGCCGTGGCCATACCCCGTCTGGGGAGCCACACGTCCCAACTCAAGACAATCACGGGTGGAACAAAACAGACTGGCGTTCAGTCAGCGGGCACGGAGCACGCACACACACATGCACACACACGTGTGCACACTGCCTGCCCCGGCACAGACACAGCCCCGTTGCTCTGCACGTGACAAAGGCCCACGGAAGCCAGGCGGAGCCCTGGAGCAGCACAGGGCACACGGAAGGGGGGAGCACGAAGGCCAGCGTCAAACCCCAGAGCAGCCTCCAGCGCCTCTTCCATCCAGGAACCCGGCATCTGTGCTCCCAGCCCACCGTGGGCAGCACAGCCAGAGCAGGAGGCGGGGGGTGGGCGGCTGAACAGGGTCATGGGCTTCCAGTCCCCGTGGAGAGGGAGCCGGGAAAGATGGGGGCAGCCGGCAAGGCGGCCTGGAGCACAGACCTCAGAGTCACAGGGTCCTGGGTTCGGATCCTGTCCAGTCCCTGCAGCTGGACCAGGGCTCCTGAGGCCTGGTTCCCTAGCAGGACGTGCCTGGCGGAGTTAATGACCTGCCCCGATGGCACAGAGCGGAGCCATCAGACCCCCACCAGTCCACCTCGGCATGGTGCCCACAAGGTCAGGACCACGGTGCACACAGCTGAACACCAAGCCAGGGCTCCAGACCCATCAACCCCATCATAACAGCCTCTAAGGGACACAGCTCAGCTGGTAAAGAATCTTCGTGCAATGCGGGAGACCTGGGTTCGATCCCTGGGTCGGATCTCTGGGTCGGGAAGATCCCCTGGAGAATGGAAAGGCTACCCACTTCAGTATTCTGGACTGGAGAATTCCAAGGACTGTATATAGTCCATGGAGTTGAAAACAGTCGGACACGACTGAGCGACTTTCACTTCCAAGGGCCCAACAGCTCAACTTCAAGAGGTCTGCAGAGACGCAGGTCTGCTGACCGGAAACGTGAAGAAACAGACAGAGGTAGATGAAGGCCAGGCCAGAATCAGAAGCTATGGCAGGCACGGCGTCAACCCAGCTACACGCAGAACTCCCAGGGGACATGTGGAGCCCAGCAGACATGGATCTTACCGCCCACCCACCGCCAGCGGGCATCACCCCGGGCCCGGAGCAGCCCTCACGTGGGGCCGCTCCTCCATCCCGGCTGGGCTGGTCCCTGGTCAGAGACAACACCTCTAAGGCTCACATGCTGGTAGTGGGTTAATTATTCCCTACCTGTGTGTGGGGGGACTGGGTGTGTGGGTCTGCGCGTGCACAGGTATCTATGTGTTTATCTGTGTTTATCAGTGTCTCTCTGCGTGTGTGTATGTGTGTGTATCTGTGTGATGGTATCTGCTTACCTGTGTGCATCTGTGTATTTCCGTGTGTGTATCTGTGTTTATCCATGTGCAGTAGTGTATTTATGTGTATTTCACTGTGTATCTGTGTATCTGTGTGTATCTGTGTGTATCTGTGCATGTATCTGTGTGTATCTGTGTGTGTATCTGTGTGTATCTGTGTATCTGTGCATGTATCTGTGTGTATCTGTGTGTGTCTGTATCTGTGTGTATTTCCCTGTGTGTATCTGTGTGTGTATCTATGCATGTATCTGTGTGCATCAATGTGTACCTTTGTATCTGTGTGTATCCGTGTGTGCACACTTTTTCTGAACACATAAGGGTAAACTGCAGATGCGGCCCCCTCCTCCCAAACACCTGAGCGTGTAGTTCCTGAGAACAAGGACACCCCGCCCCAGTCACAGCACCAATGTCAAAATCAGGAAATTAACGTAGGTCCCACATTACCTCATCTCTAGGCAGCATTCAACATTTCTCTACTAGGTAAAGGACAACCAAGACGTCCTGATAGAATACAGTCCTGGCATAATCCTGGATCACAAGCGACTTTAATCAAGTCCTTTCTGTCTCCATGAGCCTGGAAGAGCATTCTCCAACAGAACTTTCTGGAAGGATGGAAACGTCCTGTGAGCCCAGTCCAGTGGGGCGGCATCAGGCACGCATGCCTGCTGAGCTCTGGAAATGTGGTCAGTCTGACCAAACAAGCGCACTTATAATTTCACTTTATTCTAATGGATTTAAATTTAGTTGCAAAACTGGCTACAGCTGCTGGTTTGAACACGTGGCCCTGGAACAGCCCCGTCTTCGTCTTCCCTCACCTGACCTTTCTGAAGAACACAGACACCGAGACAGGTGCTGCAGGACGTCACTGACGTGAGGGGCCCGGGCCGAGTGGGTGCTCAGACCCAGGAGGAGGCCGGGGCCGGGGCTGCAGGAGGAAGGCTGAGCGTCCAGTGGGGACAGAGCTTCCGTCTGGGAAGAACAAGCCCAGGAAACGCTGGCGGCGACGGTCACACAGCACCGTGAACGCACTCGATGCCGCTGAACTGTATACTTAGCAGCGGTTAAAATGGCAATTTTAAGCTTTGTGTATTTTACTGTGATAAAAAAAAAAACGTAACTCACAAAACAGAGTCACAGAGAAACAGACACACAGGGAGGAGGCTGTGTGACGGCAGAGACTCAGCAGACACTCTAGCAGCCAAGGAAGCCACCATGAGCTGGGGGAGGGCCTGGGACGGAGCCTCGCACCCTGACCCCGAGAGAGCCCGTCCCGTCACCGGATCTCAGACATCCAGAACCGTGCCTTCAGCTGCTTCACCCCCATCCCACCCCTGAGAGCAGCCTGCAGACCTGGGGGCATGTCTGAGCCCAAGCCGCCCGCCCCCTGGGGCCCCCCCAAGCCCCCCACCTCCCCCCACAGCCTGCAGCCTCAGACCCCGTCCTCCCCGCTGCCCTGCAGGACGTCTGCAGCTTCCAGCCTGGCTCCAGGCTTTTCTGCACACCACTCGTCTCTAATTTCCACTAAGCCCTTATTTTAATTCCTCCTCAGCCTCCCATTTTTAGAGTTAATTACACAGCTCCCAACCACAATCGCAGCCAGCAAGGCCAGGCTTCCTTGCAGGGCTCGAAAGGGGGCAGGCGCGTCGTGGGCACAGCATCTGCCTGGCCTGGCCGCCCCCCCTGCTGCAGGCATTCAGGCCCCTGGCCTTCCAGAACCGCTCCCAGCCCAGGCTGGCCTGGGACGCAGCCCGCAGGGAAAGAGGGGCGCGGAGAAAGCACTGGGCCGGCATCCTCCGGGGGGCACCCATGCCCCTGGCAGCACACGCAGCCCCTGGCCTCCCTCCAGCAATCAGCCCACTTCACAGGTAGAGAAACTGAGGCCCAGATGGTAGTGGACTTCGGCTCTGGGTCAGAAGGCGGCCAGGCCAAGATCTGAACCCACGTCTGCTTCAAGAGCGGTGAAGGCCCTTTGAGACGACGGGGGTGACCGCCAGCCGCCCAGAGTCCCAGGTCTGTCCAGGAGCTCACCCGCAGCCTCCCCTGCACCCCGTAAGGGGCCTGGTTTGAATAAGTGATAAGATCACTGTCTCCCTCACGGTACAATCAGGGAAACTAAGGCTCGGGGGCTCCCCCACCCTGCCCCACCACCCCAGGGCCCCAGAGGGCACGTGGCCAGAGCCTGGCCAGTCAGGGCCGCTGGTCTGTCCCCCCAGCAGGAACGGCTGCCAGCTCCGGGAGGGAGACAGCCGAGGGCGAGGGTGGGAAGACAGGGCCAAAGCGGGCCGGGGCTGGGGGCCAGGCTGCAGCAGGGAGCTCATCCTGTGGCCCGAGGCCTGGCGGCCGGCCGCCCCCGGGGCTTCAGGGACAAGCAGCATTCTCTGTCCTCCGCCCGCGGGCACTTGATCAAGGGCAGCCACACAAGGCTCTGTCCCCAGAAAACTGGCCCCGTGACACGTGGCCCAGAAGGGAGGCAGCACCGCTGTATCCGTCTGGGGGGCCCCAGGGGGTGCGGGCGCCCCCAGCCCCAGGTTGGGCCCCCAGCCGTCCCTCGCTGAGCCGGGCCACCCCACCGAGAGACCAGCCGCCTGTGTCCTGGACGCCTCGCCCTCTAATCCCAGGCCCCGGTCGGCCTCCTGGGAGCTAATCGGGCTGAAATCATATTAGTGTGAGCTCACCAGCTCCGCAGCCAGCCGCCCACCGCCCCAGGCGCAGCCGGCCAGGGCAGCCCCAGCCTGCTGCTCACTGTCACCTGTCACTTAGCCGTCCGGAGGTCCCAGCACGGGGGTGCTGGGCGAGAGGGCCGGTGGCCGCGTCTGAGCCCGCAGGCCGCCGCGCCCCCGGGAGGGAACGGGGAGGCTTCCTGGCCTGGCTCGAGCGGGTCCACTGGGGCCGGCACACAGACCAGAGACAGCCCCACCCCGAGAAGGAGATGCGGGGGCCCCCGCCGGCGGGACGCCTCAGGCCGCAGGGGCCCCTCCGGTCACCCAAGCCCTCCCCCGGGGGGCCTGCTGTCCCCCGGGCAGGGCGGGGCCGGGAGCCCCAGAGCGCACAACCCCCGCAGCGCACGCACGGCACTCACACCTCAGCCCCGTGGGGCAGCTGCAAAGGGGGGCCCGAGGCACCGGGCAGCGGGGGCGTGGGAACCGCCCACAGGGCTCGGGAGGGGGTGACCGCGGCCCCGCTCCAAGGACAAAGGCCGTGACCACCCGCAACGCGAGCCCTCGCTGCCCAGGTGGACAAAGTGAGGCTCAGACCACCGTGGGCTTCCAAGCTCCTGCCCGACAGTGTGCAGAAGGCATGATGACTGCAGGCCCCTGCCCAGGGCCGAGGCCCAGGGCCGGGGGCTGTGTGTCCTGGCTGGCTGCCCTGGCCCCGGGAACCCCCAGGGAGCCGTGCTGGGCCCTGAGGGAGGCGCCTGGCCCCGGGCGCTGGGCTCTGCGGGATGCCACTCACTGCTCCGTGCAGACCTGGCTCCTGGTTCCAACCCCCCCCGCCCCCCACTACCTGCGCTTGTTAAATCGACTGCTACAGTCTAGGGTCCGCGGGCCCCGGGCACCTCACATTGGCTCCTGAGAATCTCCAAAGCTCCCATGTAGCAAGGGTTTCCATGGTGCCAGGCTCCGGGCTCAGGGCTAGGCTGCTCACAGCCTCACAGAGTCATTAGAGCAAGTCCTAATTTACCGACGGAGTAGAGAGATGGAGGTCCCGAGAGGCTCCCTGTTTGTGCAAGGTCACTCGCAAGGACGTGACAAAGCTGGGAACAGACTGGGGTCAGTTTAACCTCCAAGGCCAGGCTGCTGGACTCGTAAGCCATCGTCATAGTTCACAGGCTTCTGAGCAGGGAGACGATAAGTTTTTTTTAATTTATTTATTTAAATTGGAAGATAATTACTTTACAATATTCTGATGGTGTTTGCCATACACCAACATGAACCAGCCACAGGTATACATGTTTCCCCCCCCATCCTGGAAACAACACTTGCAGGAAAATTAAGTCTGGCCGGGGTGATGGGGTAGAAGGTAGGAGCCCAGCCTTTGAGCTTGACAGGCAGGATCCACACACAGAAACGGTGACTCGGGAGGGGACAGATGACACTGGGGTCACCTGCCTCAGAGGGCCCCAAAGTCCCTTAGCCCGGAGCGGCGCTGGGCCCCCACGCCCCGCGAGGAGGGAGCCGGGCCCCCGCAGCCCCTCCAGGGCCAGTGATCTGCACACAGGGAGAAATCCCTCCTGGTCAGCCACAGAGCTGCAGAGTGGCCACACCCAGGCGGGCCTGACCTTCACCGGCACCTCCGCCCCCTCTAGTTAGCAGCCTCGCTCCTCGGAGCCGATGCCCAGAGGGGAAGCACACGGCAGGCGGGCCAAGGCCTCCGGGTGACGATGTGACCGGGGCTCTGTGCTCACGGCCAAGCCACGGGGATGACGGGGAGGTGGAGGCCACCCCCCTCGCTGCCCACTGGACTCCAGAGCCCCGGAGATGCCCCCGCGCGTCAGCTCCCCAGCTCTCGCGAGAGCAGGAGCTCTGCATGCTGGGCCGCACCTTTCTGCACGGCGGGGCCTCCACATCTGAAGCTCACACTCCGCAACTCAGGCTTCAAAAAGCACCCACTCAACACATGGCCCTGGGGTTGCACTTTCCGACGACCGGTCAGTGTCTGGAGCCTCACTCCCTGCCCCCGGGTGGGCAGCCGGGCCTGCTGACCAGACGCCCCACGGGCCACTGACGACGAGGCTTTTGATCAATAAAATATGGGAAAATGAATTAATTTCCTGTTTTATTTATGCCACGCTCACTCCAAAAACCATTTTAAATGACTTCATTACTATTTAATAGGTGCAGCTCGCTGGAATGACTCTTTCAAGTTTGGGGCCCTTGGGGTAAATCACCAGGGGGCCTGCAGGTGACAAGCCGGCCAGATGCTCCGTGGGGCAGAGGCTGAGACCCTCCCCTCACCCTCGGTCCCAGAAACCCTGGGCAAGGACCCCAGGCTGGGGTTCAAGGTCTAGTGAATGGATGGATGGCTAGATGGATGGATGGCGGTCTGCAGGGCATTGACAGACAGCTCAGAAAGGCCCAGCTTCCGTGATGGCTGTAGTTCTGAAAAAGCGAAAAGTGAAAATGTTAGTCACTCAGTCGTGTCCGACTCTTTCCAACCCCATGGACTATGGCCCTCGAGGCTCCTCTGTCCATGGGATTCTCCAGGCAAGAATACTGGAGTGGGTCACCATGCCCTTCTCCGGGGGATCTTCCCGACCCAGGGATCAAACCCAGGTCTTCTGCATTGCAGGCAGATTCTTTGTGGTCTGAGCCGCCAGGGAAGCCCGGGGCCCCCACAGATGGCTCCAGCTGCATGGGTGGCAACCCTGTCTTCCAGAAGCATCTCTTCCAAAACACACAGGCAGGTGGGATGTGGGGTTGGCCCTGAGCACTGATCCCTGCAGCCACCAGTACCGTCCTCAGACCTCAGGGTTCCAGCTGAGTCGAGTCTATAGCTTGCTAAGCCCAAAAACACCTCGAGCAGGGAGGGACCACATCACCCATCTGACAGATGGGGAACCAGGCTCAGGAGGTCAGGATCCGGGATTGGAACCGGTCTGTCCAATCCCACAGGCCCGGCTTCCCGCGTTCTCAGGGCCGAGCTGCGCTGATCTCCGCGGGCAGCCCCTCTCCGCCTGATCCCTGCTCTCTGGGAGGAAGGTGCTCCCCAGTGGAGCCGCCCCCCCCCCCTCCCCCAGGGACACCATCCTCCCACCACGACCACCAAGACGGGATTCCAAATGCACCTGGCCTCCTTGGTGCTGAAAGAGGGGGTCCCTCTAAGGCAGACCTCAAGTCCAGCCTCAGCAAGCTTCCTGAACCCGACTCCAGCCCCTAGCCCCACAAGGATGCCCTGACTGGTTTCCAGGGCCCTCTGGCCACTTCCGGGGGCAGTGGGCATGGGGCTCAGCCTCCCACTCGGCCGCTCCCCCCTGCTATGGCCCAGAAGGCAGAGCTGAGCACACAGGACTGACCCCTGGTCCCTCTGGGGCTCCAGGCCCTTCTGTGCTCAGCTGCTCACTCCCTCCACAGAGTCAGCCTTCCACCGTGGGCCACAGGCGTGTGGGGCCACCCACTCGCCGCACCCTAGACAGTCGGCATTGTGAAATGGGGAGGGGGTTTCCCAGTGAAAATGCAGAGGGGCTTGGCTGAGCCATGGGAAGCAGGTTCTGAAAGGTTAGGAGGTCAAGGTCCAGCAGGATGGGCTGTGCCAAGCTGGTGGTGGCTGCAAAGTGGTCCCCCCCACCACCAATCCTGATCCCAGAGTACTTCCCCATCAACAAAGGAGGGGAGACTCACCAAGAAAAACACCCCTGGGAAAGCGCTGGTTCGGAAGGCTGAGCAGAGCTCGGCGGGGTAGCGGGGGAGCTCGTCCTTAACTCTGCCCACAGTCAGTGGACTCTTAATAGACACCCACTGCGCGCCCGCCCTGTCCCAAGCTCAGGGATCACAGACCAGAAAAGCAGCAGGAACTCCTCTGAGCCCACGGCTGCCCGAGGAAGCCATCTACGATTTCCGCCCGATACCTTGCTGGAAATTGTTCCCAGCAGTCCTCAAAAGATCTGCCTCTCCAGCTAATGGCCTGTTTGAGCCAGAGGGATAAAAACTAGTCCGCCTTATCAAGACTTCAAGGTCAGGGTCAAACCAAAGGTTTTTCTACAAAGCCGGCAGGAAATTGCTTTTCTCGTGTTTCTCCGTGCGACCGTCTTCGCCGAGCCGGCCTCTGCAGCCCGAGGGTTCAATCCCACCCTCCCACTGCGCGAATCCTGCAGGCAGGTACGGCTCAGAGAGATTGGTCTGATGGCTGCCTGACACGGTGCCCCCCAGCCCAGCAGCCGACGCCCCACCTCTCCCTTCTGCGGCCCCACACCAGACCCTCAGCGCTGGCCCACCAGCTCTGCAAAATCGCCCCTTGTCTCTGCCGCTTCACCTCCTCCATCTCGTCTTCCTTCCTGAAAGTGGCCTCGGGGTCAGCATCAGAGGACCCCTCCCCACGCGCCTCGAAGCTCCTCTTCCCCAGCAGGACTCCAGCGGCAGGTCAGCTCTGCAGATACTAATGTGGTGGTCTGGACTCCACCCCCTTCTTACAGAGAAAGAGGCGGAAGCTTGAGGAAGCTGTTTGCCAAATGCAGCACTTGAAATCCCATGGACAGAGGAGCCTGGTGGGCTGCAGTCCATGGGGTTGCAAAGAGTCAGGCATGACTGAGTGAGTAACACTAGGCACTTGAAAGGTGGTCTCCAGAAAACATGCCCACGCCCTGACCCCCAGAGCCTGAGATGTGACCTTCTCTGAAAAAAGGTCTTCATAGATGTAAGTAAGGCTCCTGAGGCCATCCTGGACCAGGGTGGGCCCTACATCCAATGACTTGTGTGCTTGTAAGAGGCAGAGAGAGGAACGATCCAGGGAGATGAGAGACCAA
The DNA here is from genome assembly GCF_910594005.1 of Cervus elaphus. Lineage (NCBI taxonomy): Eukaryota > Metazoa > Chordata > Mammalia > Artiodactyla > Cervidae > Cervus > Cervus elaphus. Next base: position 2,348,801 of record NC_057825.1, on the reverse strand, counting down.
AGTGGGACGGAGCAGAGTCGGGAGTGAGGCGGCCACAGCCGCTGACGCCTGGGCCGCCGGGAGCTCAAGAGTCTCTGGAGCAGGGGGTGTGCCGGGGCGGGGGTGGCAGCAAGGCGCCTTGACTTTAGACGTCTGGCCTCCAGAACCGGGAGAGAAGGAACTGCTGCTGATGAGGCCCCCAGTCTGCGGCCACGCTGAGCAGCCCGAGGCTCCGGGGTGGCAGGCGCCCTTACGTCCCGAACCTCCTGCCCCCTGTGACCTCCACACCACGGGAGACGCCATCCCACAGGCCCTCAGCTGAGCTCTGTGGGATGGACACATAGACGAACGGGTGAAGCGGGCTTTGATGAGAAAGGGAAGCAAAACTCCTGGTTTCTGCCATCTGTCCTCCCAGGTCACAACCATTCAGGTTCCCGGACGGCCCCACCCGGCTGGGAGTCCCTGGACCCTGGACCCGGCAGGCCCAGCCCGCTTTCAGGCGGAGAGATCTGGGTTCAAACCTGCAACCCTGCCCCCCCCACACTCTTCATAGGAACTCCCCCCACCACGACCCCACCTCTAGGCTGATCACGTCCCAGGCCCCCAGACGTGACTGTCCAATGGCTGCCTCCAAGTCTCTTTGGGAAAGTGGCCAGCTCAAGCACCCCAAAACAGGTCTGCGGTTCCCCACGCCCAGGGAAGAAGCCTGCTCCATGAAAGCCACCTGCCTGCTCACCCAGGGGCTGGAGGCAGCAACCAGAGGCAGCAAAGACCCCCTCAAACCCCACCCCCTACCTGAGGGGTAACTGGCCTCCCCGTGTGGAAAACTCCATCATGTGCAGCGTTTTGAAGGCATCACCACGAGCACCAGGGACACACGCCCTCCTCTGAAGGGCCATGAACGCTGCGGGAACCGTCCCTCAGGATAGCACCCCACGAGCTCGGGGGCCCTCGCTCGCAATCAGCTCACGTCACGCCCAGTTATCGTCCCCTGGCTCCAGGAAGCAGCATGTCAGTCTGTCTGTCCACGGGCCACCTGCTGAGGGCCTCTGCCCACCCTCACGGGTGAGCCTGCTGAATCAGTTCTGTCACCATGCGGGGGTTGCAGGGGTCACTGCAGGCCGGCCGGCACGGCCCGAGGGGAGCAGTGTCCAGGCGATGCCCTCCTGGCTGCCTTGCTGTCCACAGATGCTACAGGAAGTTCCCAGCAGCAATCCTCCCGAGATGCTGGAAAGGACCCCAAATGTGCAGGGCAGAAGCAGCACATAGTAGGTGCTCAGTAAAACCTGAGCCAATACACGCGCAATTTCTGGGAAGTCTTTGGGGGGACGGGGACTGCTCCCCCTCCAGCTGGGGGCTTCCCGGCCCCCCAGCTCACCTCCCCCTATACCAGCCTCACAGGCAGCGCTGCCCTGGAACCACGGGGCAGGGGCTTCGGTGGGAGGGAAGGCCAGTGGTCGGGCGCCTACGTGCGCCCGCGATGTGTCTGTGTGGCAATTAATGAAGCCAAGCACATAAACGTCTGCAGGTGGACACTCACCGAGAGAAATGTGTCTGAAGCCCAGGCAGGTGGAAGGTAAGATGCACACACATTTCTCCTGTTTTGAATGGGACTTTATTGTCACGACACTGCCGGCTGTCAGCCATAAACGCTGGTCAGAGAAAGAAGGCACCTCCCCTCCGGCTGCTCCAGCAGACCCCGCAGGAGCCAAAGCAGCCAGGCCAGAAGTGCAGAGGCCGGACGCCTCCCAGGCCCCATCTGCAAGGAAGAGGCAGCCTCCGGGACCCACGGGGAGCGACACAGAGGCCCTGCTTCTCCGAACGCCTGTGCCGGGGTCTCCGACCTTTGGGGAGCCCCCACCCAACCCCTCACTCGGTCCAAAGTTCACCCCTCATGCCCCCAAAGAAGCATGCATCACACACAGCCCAGGTGCGAGGGGCTGACGGGGAGCCGTGCCCCCATGGAGAAGCCCAGGTGAGGCCCCCGCCCCCCACACCTGGGCCAGGTGCCCCCTTCTCTCCGGTCCCCGGGCCTCCCCAGCACAAGGGACGCCCTTCAGCAGTACATCCGCACCGGTTTGAACAAGGTACCAGCTCACACCTCTCGGGGCAGAACTACCAACCAAACAGGAAATAACCTGCTGGTGAGGACGTGGACAACCTGGAACCCCGGGCGCTGTGGGCAGGAAGGCAAGACAGCGCAGCGACAGGAAAACGGTATAGCAGGTCCTCAAACAACTAAAAATAAAATTACCACATGCGCCAGGGATTCGATTTCTGGGGGTATGTACACCCAAAGGAGTGGAAAGGAGGGTCTCAAAGAGCTACCTGTATACCCGTGTTCACAGCCGCGCTGCTCACAGCAGCAGCCAAAAATCATGGAAGCCACCCACCCATCAACAGATAAACGGATGGGGGCTTCCCTGGCGGCCCCGTGGCTCACGCTGCACCTTCCAAAGCCGGAGCCGAGGGTTCGATCCCTGGTCGGGGAGGTAAGATCCCACAAAAGCAGTATTGTAACAAATGCAATGAAGACTTTAAAAATGGTCCCCCATGTCTCTCCCTCCCTCTCTCTCTCTCTCTCTCTATATATATATATATATGAAGAGAAAAAAACAGATAAATCAATAAACAACACAGGGTCTATCCTTACAACAGGATATTATGTCTGACATGCGACACAGCGTGAACCTGGAGGACATCACGCCCCGGGAAACAGGCCAGTCATCAAAGGACAAACACTGTAGGATCCCACTCGGACGGACGGACGGGCTCCCTAGAGTCCTCTGGGTCACAAGGCGCAGTGGCTGCGGCTCTGGAGCTGGGGGAGGGGACAGGAAGCTGATTCAGGGGTCGAGTTTCAGTTTCACAAGAAGAAGGGAGCTTAGGGGTGGATGGTGTGAACGTACTACAAGATGGGGAAGACGGCAAACGTGGTTCTGTGTATCTTACCACGGCTGAAACAACAAAAACCTGCTTTGAAAACTTCAGAACCTGGATGATTTCCAAGGTCTCCCCTTGGTGGGACCCCCCACCAAGACCACGAGATTCCCCCTGGGCCACCCACCAGCCCCTCAGCATTTCCCGCCCCCCCACCCACCACGCCGTGCCCTCCACCCCAAACCCCTGGCCTCATGGGACGGTCTCCGGCTCTCCTGGGAGGAAAAGCAAATATAGCCTCAGTGATGGTGGCTCAGATGGTAAAGAATCTCTGCAATGCAGAAGTCCTGGGTTTGAACCCTGGGTCGGGAAGATCCCCTGGAGAAGGAAACAGCAACCCACTCCAGTAATCTCGCCTGGAGAACCCCATGGACAGAGGAGCCTGGAGGGCTACAGTCCATGGGGTCGCAGAGAGTCAGACACGACTGAGCGACTAAGCATGTGGACCGATGGACTGAGGCCTGTGCGGCGGGGGGTGGTGGGGAGGACAGGGCAGGAGTCCGGGGAGCTTTGTCTTTCTAAGGTGTTTCTATTTTTCCAAACAGTAGGCGTTACTTTCAAGACTCCTTATGAAGACTCCTCCACTTTGGATGAAGCCTGGAGCAGTGGATCCCACGAAGGGTGGGAACAGCCCAGGAGCCAGCATGGGAAGCTTCTCAGGACAGTCAGAGAACCTGAACGTCAGCTCAGAGACTGCACTTTCTGGAAATTCCAGCCACACCAGCGCCAGGCCCGGGGCACCGGAATGGGGGCGGGGTGGGGCCTCCATTGTTTGCCAGGCAGCAGCTGGGCCCTCTCCCCCGAACTGGGGTCAGGAATGTTCGCAGCTGCAGGCTCACCCCCGCCCCCACCCGGGTGGGAGCCAAGCGGGGGAGGAAGGCGGCACCCGGGCCTGAGGACACGGCCCATCCAGGGAGGCCCGGGCCGTCTGCAGGCAGAGGAGCTGAGGGCCCGCCGGGCGCCACCTGCCCAGGATGCGTGGGAGGACGCGCGGCTCCCCGCTCGGGTGCCCGGGGCCTGGAGTCCACCGGGGCTCAGGCTGCAGCCGGTCCCTCTGGCCTTTCCCTTTCCCTCTCCTGAGACCTTTGCCACTTGAGGGGCTCCCGACTAGGCCAGGTGGGGAAACTGCGGCCCACACTGGCACTGAGGAGTCTGCCCCCTCACCAGCTGCCGGCGGGCCCTGTGCAGTTTTAACAGATGTCTGGGGGCACCATTCCGGACGAGTTGCGGATTGAAATAAAGCAAAACCCTATAGGATCTCCCACCCTCAAGCCTAAAGCACCACTGACCACTCAGGGCCTTTTTCTGCCCAGCTCCTTGACTTCTGCTTTTTTAAAAAAAAAAAAAAAAAGGCCTGCTGGGAATAACTGGCAAGCCCTGACACCTCCTCACTCGCAGCACGCACATCCGGCTCAGGTGCTGGGGGCTTGGAGTCTCCCCCAGGCCGGCCGCTCTTCCATGTCCCATGACTGTCCACCCTCTCCGAGGGGCAGTCCGGGTATTTCCAGAGTTTCACTATTATATATGCAAGGCCGCAAGTAGCTCCATTCCTCTGAAGAGACTCTCTCTTGGGACCAAACACTCTACCTCCAGTAGAGGTCCGAGGCGGGGAGGCCACCTCGCGGGACTGTCATAGCCCACAGCCTCAGTCCAGATGGGCCCCACCAAGCGGAAATGGTGGAGCCAAGGAGGACCTCAGAAAGCCCTGGGCATCCGTCACCCACCTTCAGTCATCCGTCCACCCACCCATCCGTCTGTGCACCCATCCATCCAACCATCTGTCTGTTTATCCATCCATCCGTCTATCCACCCATCCACCCACCCATCCGTCTGTCTGTATATCCATCCACCCATCCATCTGTCTGTCCAACCATCCACCCATCCGTCTGTCTGTCCATCCATCCATCCATCCATCTGTCTATCCATCCATCCATCCACCCACCCATCCGTCTGTCTCTGCATCCATCCACCTATCCATCTGTCTGTCTATCCGTCCACCCATCCACCTGTCCATCCATCCATCAGTCTGTCTGTCCTCCATCCACCCATCCACCTGTCTGTCCATCCTTCCACCCATCCATCTGTCTGTCTATCTATCCACCCATCCACCCATCTGTCTATCCATCCATCCATCCATCCCTCCATCTGTCTGTCCATCCACCCGTTCGTCATCATTCAAAGGCCAGTCAGGCCCACCTCTGTGCAGGCACGGGCGCCCCAAGCAGGGAAGTGAACGCCTTTCCCCAACCGCCATGGAAGAGAGCCCCTCAGTCAGACCAAAGCTCGGGGTCCGGTCAGCAAGGTCCCCGCCCACCTGCCGGCCCACCCCACCCCCACCCACTCGGTGCTATTTCTGGGAGGAGGGGGTGGGGGCAGCCTAGGGAAGTGAGAAGTCAGCCAAGCGGCTCAAGGGGGTGAGCGCTGAGCGCAGCGACCCACTGCAGACCACAGGGGCCCCATCAGCCCATGAGCTCCACGTCCACCCCCCACCTCCTGCCGACCCATCTCGGCCGGGCCACCCTGCACCCAGCCCTGCCAGCCAGCCCTCCCCTCCTGGGGGCACCCACAGCTCAACGTGCACCTTGCCCACAGCCCCAAGCCAGTCGTTCAGCAAGGCCCGAGCCCTACACCCCATCCCACCAGGAGCCCAAGCACCCAGCCAACGCCTGGACAGGAGAAAGAGGAAGCAGAGTGCAAAGCAGGGGGCCAAAGTGTGCGCCCTCCCCTAGAACACCAGAGATGTCCGCGTCCTCACCCCAGACCTTCAGAACGTGGCCTTATTTGGAATAAGGTAAAGATATCGAGACAGAATCATCCTGGCTTAGGGTGGGCCCCTCACCCAGTGAGCAGTGTCTTTTCAAGAGAGAGGAAAGTGGGTCTGATCTCTGGGTCGGGAAGATCCCCTGGAGGAGGAAACAGCACCCCACGCCAGTGTTCCTGCCTGGAGAACCCCATGGACAGAGGAGCCTGGCGGGCTACCGTCCCTGGGGTCACAGAGAGTCGGACAGGTGGAGCGACCAAGAACAGTAACAAAGCAGACACGCGCCGGGGACGGCTGGGGCCACAAAGGCTGGGAGAGGCGGGAGGGAGCCTCCGGAGGGAGCCCTGTCCTGCCCACACCTCGATGTCCGACCCCTCTCCGGAGAGAAGAAACTCTGCAGTGTAAGCGCCCAGTCTGGGGGTCTCCGTGAGGGACGCCTGGGTGCAGGAAGGCCCGGGCGCGCTCAGGCCAGGGCGCCCACCTCGAGGCCCTCACCGGGAGGCGCCTCCTCTGCCCTGGTCCAGCCACCGGGCTGCTGCCCTCTCTGCTCCGCAGTCGCTGGGAAGAATCAGACGATTAAACCCAGCTGGGAGCCCTGCCCTCCTGAGGTCTGTCATCCGTGCAGCGCTCCGTGACACCTCTGGCTCCAGGATCGAAGCGCCTGCGTCGTGGGGCAGGGCAGGGGTAAGGGTGGAGGGTTGCTGGGGATGCTGTCAAGGCCGCCCCTCCCAGGCCAGAGCTGAGCGGATCTGCGGGAACCTCCAGCATCTCACAGCTTAAATTCTAAACCACGAGACACTGAAGGCCTACTCCTCTGCAGCCCCCGAAGTGCCCTCCACTCTGGACAAGGGCCCAGGGGCCGCTCACCCACAGGCTCACCCTGAGAGCTAACCCAAGGGACCTCCAACCAGAGAATCGCTCCACGAGGCCTCGCCCCAACCCAGCCTCCAGTGGGCAGCACTGCCAAGGGATGCCTCGGCCGGGAAACCCAGCACCCATCTGCCCGTGGGGGGACGGGGGGGCATCACATTTCCTCTTCACTGGGACTCAGCTAACGCCGGCCGCACAGAAACGGGAGGTGCCCGAAACGAGGGTAAGGATCTCTCCTCTCTGCAGATGGTTCACGCGGGACCTTCCGCCCGCCCAGGCCCTGAGGCTTCCACAACACCCTCTGTTTACCAAAGCGGTGCCCAACCCGGGAGAAGGGACCCAGAGAGGAGAGGCCCACATCCTGGGATATTGTAGGGTAGCGATGCCTGTCGTGACAAGACAGGCTCCCACGTGCCCTCAGGGGATGAAAGCTCCCCACCCAGGGCCGCACCAACAGGGAGGGAGGGGAACCACACCGGAGCGGGAGGCGGTCTGAGGGCGGAGTCTGGCTGGCCTTGGAGGAAGCTCGCAAGGGAGAAGCAGGAGGCAGGCACTCGGGAGGGGGCTGTCACACGGCCGGGTACTCCAGGGTACCAGGGAAGGCAGATAAGCAGAGCGTGTCCCCTCCACGGCCCACGACCTGGCAGACATCCCTAACCTATCTGCTCCCTCCAGCAGCCACGCCTCAGTGCCCCCCATCCTTCTCAGCACAGGCACGCTGGGCCCACGCCCAGAGAGTGGAACACACCAGCGAGGCTGAGCGGCAGCCTGTGACAAGGAGCCAGGGCAGCGGGGGTAAGACGCAGTCCGCTCACGGGGAGTCTGGCTTTCCACCGAGTGACCCGGCGTCCAGAGGCGGCCCAGGCCCTTCTGATGAGAACCAGGGTTGGGGAACGCCGGGGTCTGGAGGTGCAGACTCCACAGAAGGGCTAGAATCCCCTCTCCGCCTGGCCAGGGCTCAACGGGGGTGTGCCCCGGGCCCCTTCCCCAGCCCCAGGCACAGCAAGGCTCCTTTAACTGCTCGAGGGTCTGCAACTGCCAGCCACCCCGCTTCCCGCGCCAGAGCCGGGCTGCCTGGGAGAAAACTGGCCAGGAGGGCACCGAGGGGCCCGGCTGGCTGACCGCAGGCTCCCGTGGACACAGCTGCGGTCGGCCTCATCTCCCGGGTCCAGTCCCTGCCCTGGCCAGCGTGGAGGACCACTCGGCCAGCAGCACCTCGCTCTTTAAGAAACAAGGTCAGACCATGCCTGAGCCGCCGGGGACGGGCCAGCGAGAGACGGCAGGCGGAATCAGCAGTGCACAAAGCAGCGGGTGTGAAGGAGCTTGGAAGGGCAGCCACCGGGCCCCGAGGTCGCCGGTCACTGCAGCCACCAGGGGCCTGGAGGGGGCGAGGTGCACCCCCAGAGTGCCCCCACCCTGACTGGTGCAGAGCCCTGGCGCCCCCACCTCCTCACGGCTCGGTCCTGAGACACCCTCCCGACAGCCCTCGGTCACCACGGCCCTCGGGCGGCGGGGGAGGCCTCATGGAAGCAAGAGATGGGGCAAAGAGGCCACAGAACAAGCCGGCCCAGCGCCAGAGGGCAAGGGCGGGGAGCGGACCACAGGAGGGCCCCAACCCAGCTGCGCCCACCCACCCCCCTCTCTGACCCTCCTGGGCATCTGGGAGCAGAGGCTCCGAAACGCCGCGCAGAGAGGGATGAGGAAAGAGGAAGCCCCCCACCCCACCCCAACAGGTGCTGCGACTCCTACTCCTCGCAGGAAGGTCAGGCGGCTCCGAGGCGCCCACCCAGCCCAGGGTCTCCAAGCGCAGCCGGGGAGCCACGCCCACTGGCCAGGCTCCGTCCACGTGCAGCAGAACACCAGCTCACCGCCTAGACCCCCGAGGGGGGGACTGGGACAGCCGCCTGGGATGAGCTCTGCGCTTGCATTAACTCCTGGAACTGCTTCTATTTGCCTTGGGCGTTTGTTTGTTTCAGCTTCCAGGCGTCTTTCGGGCAAGCTGTCCTCCCTGCTGCCCTGCTGTTACCCTGGAGGCTGACTCCCCGGTCAGGTTTCCCGCTCTGGGGTCACCTTCCTGTTCTCCTGAGGTTCAGCTCTTCCTTCTCCAGACCTCAGTTCCACCTGCTTTACTGAATCACGAAGGTTACCCTGTGCAGTTTTAATGATGGTTACTTTGGGAGGGCGGGGGAGACTGGCCACGCTGTGGGTGCTCTGCTTAGTCATCAGTCATGGCCGACGCTTTGTGACCCCATGGACTGTAGCCCGCCAGGCTCCTATGTCCATGGGATTCTCCAGGCAAGAATACTGGAGTGGGGTAATGCCCTTCTCCAAGGGATCTTCTCCACCCAGGGCTCGATCCCAGATCTCCCCATTGCAGGCAAATTCTTTACCGGGAAGCCCACTGATCATTCCCACCCATAAATACACTGTGAATTACCAGTTCTTGGAGCAGCGATCCTTCGAGAGCTTTGAGGGCTGGGCCAGGCTGCACCCAGAGGGCTGATCCCTCCCAGAGTGCATGGCAGACGCTCTCTGCACAACCCCCGAGGGACACGGGCAAGTGGGCGCCCCTTCCCTCGACACAAGCACCATCAGGGCCCCACACCCGGAGACTTGGTGCAAAAAGCCTTTCCTCCCTGAGGCTTCATCACCGATCATCAACCAGAGCCCCGAGCCGGCAGACCATGCCCACAGAGGAGTCGGCAGCTCGGGCCCGCCAGACACCTGGCCGACCGGGGGACGCCGCTGGCTGGAGCCAAGGACACTGTGCGGGGAGGGTCGGGGCACCCTGGGTGGGCGCAGTCCCTGCCTCATGAGGACAGGCTCTTTAAGGGAAGGACCTCGCCTCAGGCGTGGCCTCGGAGATGCACCCCTGGCACAAGAATGCCAGCTAGACCGAGCCTTTGAACAGGAGCTCTCAGAGGGGCTGCCCCGTGGCAGGGGCAGTCTTTCTGCAAAGGAGGGTGGTGGGCGTCCAGTCACGGGGGTCTGGGGCCTCAGCAGCTTCCACACACCAGGGAACCCTGAGAAACAGTGTGAAATGCCACGAAGGCTCCGTCAGATGTAAGCACAGCAGATTTCATTTCTCAGTGGGAGAAACTGCCCGAGAAACTCTGACACGCGAAGAATATGTGGCTTCCAGACCCTGCTAATGTCAGGAAAGTGAGAAGCTGAGACACCCCCTCGGAGCAGATGAAAGAAGGTGATGTTAAGACATCTGGAGCAGGTGTGGGGATGAGAGAAGCAGATTCCTGCCCAGTCCCGTGGCTAACACGGGGCACGCACAGCTGAATGTAAGGGGAGCTTCTCTGGGTACCAACCTTCACATCCATACATGACTTGGACTGCAAGGAGATCAAACTGGTCAATCCTCAAGGCAGTCAATGCTGAGTATTTATTGGAAGGAGCGATGCTAAAGCTGAAGCTCCAATACTTTGGCCCACCCGATCTGAAGAGCCAACTCTTTACATCAGGTGGAAGGTCTCTGAAAAGACCCAGATGCTGGGAAAGGTTGAAGGCAGGAGGAGAAGGGAGCGACAGAGGACAAGATGGTTGGATGGCATCACTGACTCACTGGACATGAGTATGAGAAAGCTCCGGGAGACGGTGAAGGACAGGGAAGCCTGGCATGCTGCAGTCCACGGGGTTGCAAAGAGTCAGACAGGACTGAGCGACTGAACAACAACAGCCTCTGGGTACCAGACCAGTCAGCCTCAATCCACACGCGTATGAGCATCTCTGACACAGCCCGCACCAGGCCTGCAGAGGGCAGACGCTCCGGGGTCCCTGCCCGTGGGGTCTTCCCTGGGGGAATGGGAGGGGACTGGATAAAGCCACACCTGTCCAGTACACAACCTGGTGACCCTCGGAAACGAAGGCCGGGAGAGGACATCCCCCTCACTATCTGACTCCCAGGTAGAGCCAGACGGAGGCAGCCCATCCTGACGCCCCAGGCTCACCCCTGGGTCAGCCTCCACCAAGCTCGGGCCTTGAGGACGAGAGCCAGACCGCTGTCTCATGTGCAGCAAACATCCACCCTCCCCCATGAAAACTCAGCCAGGCCGCCAGATCACCCTGCACAGAACCCACTGCGCCGTTGTTTCCTGATTAAAGCTTTACTGGATCAATAGCAATAAAGCAGTCCCAAAGAAAGCCATCTGAGGCAATGCCCTTTTTTAAGAAAAACCACTCTCTCCACAGGCAAAAACCACTTAAAAATAACACAACTACGTCGAGGCAGTTTCGCTGGGTCTCTGCAAAGGCCCTCCTGGTGTCACCTGGGGGTGAACCAGGTGCTGGGGGCCTGCCCGTCCCCAGAGAGCTGGGATCCGGTGCGCCCACCCCACACTTGGTGAGAACGTCCGCGCCCGCTTGTGACCTCCCGCGTGGAGCGCGGGCTTCGAAGCTGGCAGCATGGTGACAATGGTGTCACAAGGAGGAGCGGTCTGGAGTCCCGCCCCTCACTGACCAAAGGCGTTTCTCCCAAACGGCCGGCTCTGCGGGAGGATTCAGGGTTTGGCACAAGGAGGCCGGGACACCAGGATGACCGCCCGCCTCAACCCCAGGTCCAGCCTGGACACTGATGTGGTCCGTCACACAGAAACCGGAAAAGCAGCAGGAAGCTCAAAGCCAAACAGAGAGCCCAGCGGGGGCGGGGCTGAAACATCCCCCAGCTCGGGTCAGGGCCAATCCTGGATGACGGCCGGGAGAGCCTGGCTTCCTGGGCCCTCAGCCAAAGCCACACTGAGCCCCAAAGGCCAGATCTGGATGGGCCCCCACCCTACGCCCCCCGCCAGCCAAGCCCCCCATCAGGGCACCCTCTGCGGCGTCCCACGTCTGAGAGATGGCCAGCCCGGCCCAGCCTCCTCCTGGGCCCTGCAGCCCTCGTCTCCCTCCCGCCCCCAGCACTGCACCCCACCTCCCCCCTGCCCCAGCCAGTGCCGGCCCGGTCAGTTTCCCTGCAGGGGTGACCACATCCGCCTCCACCCCAGCCTCCCCAACTGTAGGCCGGCCCTCCAATCCACTCCCAGTGCTGCAGACACAGAACTTTCTGGAGCCAAACCCAGGCACATGGAGTTCTCTCCCACCCCTTCCAGGACTCCTTGGCCCCCAGGATGAGGCCACCCACCCACCGACCACGCCCAGCCTCCTTCAAGGCAGTGGCTTCGGGGCCCTGTCACCTCCCCGAGGGATGACTACTCCTCCCATGGGCCTTCCCCACCTCTGCGCTCCTCCCAGACTCTGGACCCCTCAAAGGAAACACAGTGTCACCCATCTCTCCCTCACCCTGAGGGCCAGTTGCTCACAGGCTTAATAAATCATTCCCTAAGAGCCAGACAGTCCAGAGGACTAGTGCCAGTTGCAGGAAGAGGTGATCAAATCCAGAAGGTCTTCCTGGAGGAGGTGAGACTTCCAGCAGACTTTAAAGGAACAGGGTGATCCAACAGGGCTTGGGAAGGGGGGCCCTCAAGAAAAGAGACAGCCCACCCCCTACCCTGCCGCGCCAGGAGAATCCCACTGCAAGTGACGTGACCGCCATTCGACTGACAGGCGCAGAAAGGCCCAGGGCCAGGTACCCTCCAGCGAGAGCCCCGCTGTGGCCCAGCACGGTTCCCTCACACCACACGGTGACTCAGACAGAAACCAGTGCCTGGAGCGTCCCAAAGAGGAAAGTTTCCAAAGTGGAGGAGGGGACCCGCTCGTGACCCAGTGCCCACCGGGAGCCAGGGAGCGGGCCCGCCCAAGGCCAGCGCCCCCAGGATCTCACACAGCCACGTAGCACCCACTGTACAGAGCAGCCAAGTGAGCCTGTGGGGGGCAGGGCGACGGAGAGGCTCACCCAGGACCCACGTCCTCCGTGGGGCAGGCCCAGCCCAGCTCCTGGCCACCACAGGGCGCCCACCCTCCCTGCCCTGGAGGAGGGGGCACGGCCAGGACCGGCTGGACTCACAAGTCCCCTGGGTGCCCGCGGGCCGCAGGCTCCGGGCGGCCTCTCCCCCAGGCCTGGCCTCGGATGAACCCACACATCCCCAAGGAGCCCAGCGCCTCCCTCCGTCTTCGAGGCCCATCGCCAGCCCCTGGCCGGGCCCCATCCAAGGACGTTCCCGCTGTCCTCGGGGGCCCGAGGGGCGAGGCACAAAGGCCCCAGCCCGCCCCGCCGCATGTCACAGTGGCCTCAGGTGCCCGCTGAGCCTGCAGGCGGGCGGTCTGGCTGGCGAGCCCCCGATCCTGTGACTCTACAGCTCGGCTCGGCCTGAGCCCGCCTGGCTAACAGATGTTTCGTTTAAGCAGCTAAATTACCACAAGTACACCCAAAGAGATGACAGGCCAATTTCTCCCAAGGTTTATTTGCATGAGGAGGGAGTGGGAGCGTGTGAAAATTCTATCTTGATTTTTTTCGAGAAATAAAAAAATTTTCTAAGGCACACATGAGTTGAGAAAAGAGAGGGGGTGTCAGCCCATGAACTGCCGATGGGAGAGTCCCGACGGATATAAACTCCCGCCTCGAAGGAGCCCGCTGCGCCCTGCGGGAAAGGCTGCGGAGGCCATGGCAACGCATCTCCGCCTCAAACAGGTCGATGCAGACAAGCCCCGTGCTTTCCGAGCCTCAGTTTCCAAACCTGTCAAATGGGTGCCGATGATGCCTATGCCACAGGGCTGCCCTCTGCCTCCGTCCTGTGACTAATCGTGACCCCCTCAGCATTGCCGGGTGGCCCAGGAGGAGCCCAGAGCAGGCACAGCGAGACAGGGGGCTCTGTCTCACCCAGGGGGCGTTGGAGGGGCTGGACGCTCCCGCAGGGGACGCTGTCACGGCCGGGGCCACTCCCCACCACCACCGAGAGGTGCCAGCCTGCACCTCCCAGAGCCCCCAGATGGCAGAGCAGGAGAAAGGCTGGGGGCCAGAGCCGCTCCACAGGGCGGGGTGAGGCCACGGAGCTGGTCCCGCACACAGCCACAGCCCCGCGGCATCAACAGAATCCGCTGTTCGGCGGCCACCGGCACCGCCTGCTTCCTGCCCCGTGGTCAGAGGCAGGCAGGCCTCCCCCCCAACAGCTAGGATGGACAGAGCCCTCGGCCGCTTCAAGGAGAGGGGACTCAGGCCCCCAAACAACCAGAGGAGGTGGGCGTCATCACCCACATGGATCGGGATGCAGGCAGGCCCAGAAAGGGCACAGAGAGACGCAGACAGAGCCCGGCCTCCCGACTACAGAGCCCTGCGCCTGGTCCCAGCAGTGAGCCACCCTGCTCCCGGGAAGCAGAGCCGCACGGCCCGGCGCAGAGAGAAGCCAGACCATAAACACACACACACACAAGGGTGGCGGATGGTGTGGTTTACAGCCTCGATTCACTAACTCGGTTATTCACTCCAGACAAGGCGCACGTCCTCCGGGGCCCACCCCTCAGCAGTGGCCAAGGGAACAGCCAGGAAGCGCAGCGCCCGCACGTGACCCTCCAGCGGGTCGTCCCCCAGTGCCCCAGCCTCCCTGCAGCCCTGCGGGTGGTGGGCGGGGAGGCTCCGGGAATCTCACGTCATCGGCCAACTCAGAGCTGCCGAGATGCTCTGGGACACCGCCGACAACCCACGTGGCTCGGGGAAGCAGACGCCGCGTCTGCAGGCTGGTTCCCAGAGACGATCACAGCTCCTGGGACACCCCTCCTTAAGAAGCGGCAGAGGAGGGGGCTTGTCAACCAGACACAGAGACTCACGGAGTCAGGCGCTTGGCGGCTCCCCTCAAGAATGAGTCCACACACACAGATCCCGGGCTTCCCTTGCGGGGACCCCAGATGCCCCAGAGTCTTCCTCCCTTCCACAGTCACTTCGCTCAGTGGTATCTGACTCTCTGCGACCCCGTGGACTATACAGTCCATGGGATTCTCCAGGCCAGAATACTGGAGTGGGTAGCCTTTCCCTTCTCCAGGGGATCTTCCCGAACCCAGGGATCAAACCCAGGTCTCCCGCATTGCAGGCGGATTCTTTACCAGCTGAGCCACCAAGGAAGTCTCCCCCCTTCCACACTTGGGAGCATCTGGGGCAGAATGGATGGCCCATTTTACAGGTGGGCCAACTGAGACCCAAGCACGAAGCAAGTGGCCCAAGGTCTCCCGAGGGCCCATCTTCTCTCGTCACCTGCAGGAAGGCACGCGGGGCACAGAGCATCAGGACGAGGCCCTTCTGCACACAGAGGCTTCCGCCTGCCGGGCACTGGGCCCAGCCTGGCCCTGAGCCAGCAGGCCCGAGCATCTTCCCCTTCAGCCTCACCATCCTCCTGAGCAGGAGGAAGCAGTGTTCTCCCACGAAACTCGGAGACGACAGGAGACTTACCAAAGTCAGACACCAGGTAATAACGGCTCAGGTGCCTGCAAGCGCCTGGCTCCCTCCCACGCCCCCGGGTGGGGACCGTCGCACAAGCATCCGTGCCGAGGACCCACACCCCCAGCTGCACCATCCCCCGAGGCCACCAGCAGAAAACCCCCAAGTTCCGTCTCACAGACAGGAAAAGGAGATGGGGAGAGGGGGGCTCGGCCCACCGGGGCAGGAAGATCTGGCCAAAGAAACGCCTTCCAGCCATCAGTCAAGGGCCCCAGACAACCCATCAAGGTCAGACCCCTCATCCCCGGGACCCCACCTGGGACCCCAGGGACGGTGGCTGGTGAGACTGAGCCAGCCCATCAGCCCCCACGTTAGGGCGCCCCTTGTGCAGGAAGGCAGGGTGCAGGACACCAGTGAGGTGAGCGTCCAGTTCCCACTTGGCCTCTGCAGAGACACGGCCGCCGGGCCGAGAGGACAGACAGTCAAGGAGGCAGAGGAGAAAGCAGGAAGCAGACTCGGAGCCAGTGGCCGACCAGGCTTGGCCCAGCCTGAGATTGATAAGCCAGGAGTGGGGGCTGGGGAGTTGTCCATTTGTTCTAGAATACGCCTCCCCATCCCACCCCCACCGAGCCAACTCACACTCATTCTTCGAGGCTCAGCTAAAAGGCACTTCCTCTAGAAAAGTTCCCGCTCCCACCTAGCCTGGGGGGACCCACAGCCCTGCCCCCACCTAGACTGGGGACCCACAGCCCTGCCCCCACCTGGACTGGGGGGCCCACAGCCCTGCCCCCACCTGGACTGGGGGGCCCACAGCCCTGCCCCCACCTAGCGGGGCCCCCCACAGCCCTGCCCCCACCTAGACTGGGGGGCCCACAGCCCTGCCCCCAGCTAGACTGGGGGGCCCACAGCCCTGCCCCCACCTGGACTGGGGGGCCCACAGCCCTGCCCCCACCTAGACTGGGGACCCACAGCCCTGCCCCCACCTAGACTGGGGGGCCCACAGCCTTGCCCCCAACCCACCCGACACAGAGCCTCGAGCAGTGACGGAGCCCAGGCCATCCCCAGTCTCCTCCTCCACCGACTTCCAGGTCATTCACGGCCACTCTACGAAGCCATCCCGTTACTGCCCACAGAGGGGCCCAGTTCCTCTCCAGACCCTCTGCCAACACGGGCTCCGGGGAAAGCTCCCGGGGTGGAGAAAGGGAAGGTGTCATGTCACCACCTCCCAGCCCACACGGAGAGCCACCTCCCTCAGCAGTGGCAGGCGACATCCGCGGGGCTGACCACCCCGGGGCCAGACGTCCGCGGGGCTGACCACCCCAGAGCCGCCCAGCACTGCCGTCTGCCCAGGACCCAGCAGTGGTCAGAGGGACCCGGGTTCCCCTCCCCCGGGCCGTGCCCCTTGAGGACAGTCCCCCCAGAGCGCTCGGCGCCCGCGGCAGGAAGCTGCTGCAGGAGGCAGGCCGCAGCCCCCAGCCCCCTCCCGGCCCCCCGGCCCCCTCCGAGGCCCAGACCTGAGACCCCGACATGGGGGTGGAGCGGCGCTTAGGCTGGACGTGGCGGGTCTTGCCACTCAGAGGCGCTCATCCAGCTTTCGGAACCCAGCCCCTGCTGTCAGCACCAGCGTCCCCGGGCTACAGACAAGGCGGGCGACTTACCCAACGTCACAGGGCGGACCAACGACAGACACAGGCTCTGCCTTCCCTGTCCTGCGTGGACCAGGGCAGGCCCCGCGGGCCTGGCGCGCCCCCCAGGCGCCACGGGCTGGCACTGCTAAGGGCCCACGAAAGAGTCTTAGGTCAGAGACAGCACTTAAATATTTAAGATATCTAAATACACTATTCGGGGAGTTCCCTGGCAGTCCAGTGGTTACGACTTCAGTTTCTAATGCAAGGGGCGCGGGTTCAATCCCTGGTCAGGGAGCGAAGACCCCACATGTCTCGACGCCAAAAAAAGCAAAACATAAAACGGAAACATCCCTGGAACAAATTCAATAATGACTTTAAAGCTGCTCCACGTCAAAAAGCTCTTTACAAACAAATAAGTAAGTATACACTATCCGTGTATTTGCCTCGACGCCAACGCAGTCATCAGCTGTGACTTAACATTCCTCTCGGAGGAAGGACCAGCTCACGGGCAGGTGTCCAGGCCACGCACCTGCTTTAACTCCTCCCGAAACTCTCCTCCCAACCCCGCGAGGGTGGTACTAGGTTTACTGTGGTACAGTGCAGAGAACATGGGCTTCCCCGCTGGCTCAGGGGTAAAGAACCCGCCTGCCGATGCAGGAGACAGGGGCTCGATCCCTGGGCCGGGAGGATCCTCTGGGAAGAGGAAATGGCACCTCATTCCAGTGTTCTTGCCTGGAGAAACCCCTGGACAGAGGGGCCTGGAGGGCTACAGTCCGTGGGGTCTCAAGTCAGCCACGACTTAACAAGTGAACAAGGACGACACCACGTACACGGCGTTCCCTGGCGGTCCCGTGGCGAGCGCTCCGGGCTCTCACTGCCAGGCCCTCGGTTCAGCCCCTGGTCAGGGAACTAAAACCCCACAAGCCTCACAGCCCAGCCAAAAGGAAAAAAAAGAACACATAACAAAATTTAGTACTTCCCCATGTTGTGCAACGACTCCCACTGTTAGTTCCAGAACCTTCCGTCACCCCGAACAGAGCCGGAACCCTTGGGCAGTCACACCCCTCCCCCGCTTCCCCTCCCACCCCCCGACGACCCGCGACCTGCCTTCTGCCGCCGTGGATTTGCACCTCCTGGTCGTTTCATAGAAACGGAATCACACCAGGCTTGTGTCTCTGTGTCTGGCTCCTGTCACTCAGCATAACGTTTCTGAGGCCCATCCATGCCGGAGGATCTCCGGGCTTTCTTCTCTATGGCTGAGGGTGCCCCACTGACTGGTTAGGCCACCCGCTGTGGATCCATCGCCTGCCGCGGAAGATGCTCTGTTTATCCTCCTCCCACAGAGGAGGAAACCGAGGCGCCATGAAGGTCAAGCTCAGGGCCCACAGCGATGCGTGGCAAAGCCCAGGCTCCAGCCCCAGGCCCTGGCCACACCGACTGTGCCTCGAAATCACGAGAGACGGGTGTCTGGTCCCTTCGGCGAGCAACCCAGAGGGGAGGGGAGGGCACGCGGAGGGGCGCCAGGGGGCCCACCCGCCCCGTCTCAGCCTGGGTCACGCCCTGCTGCCCTGCCTCCCACCTGCTTCCTTTGAGCCCTGGCGTGGCAAAGGAATTAAACCACCTCAGGTGGAGAGAGACCTCCCGCATCCGGATGGGTGCTCAGAATCCACGTGAGCGAGTGATCTATCAGGTGGAGGTGATAGGCGCCCCTCTCACCTAACGACTCTGGGATGCGGGTCTCCAGTCCCAGCAGCCGACAAGCTGGGGGAGGGAAGTCGGATGCCCCGCCTCTGAGGTGCAGGGTAAACGAGGGGCCGGGGGAGCTTAGGGGCAGGGAGGGAGGCTCTCAGGACGTGGCTGTCATGAGCTTAAGGGTTCGGAACCTTCCACCTCGCCAGGGGGCCTTGGAGACGAGGCGTGAACAGACTAAACCTCTCCAGCTGCCTGCCCTGAGTGCCGGGCACTGAAAACCAGATGCCCCCTCACGTGGCTGAAAGATGGGGAGGTCCAGCTGCACCCATGGCCCTCCACGCCCACTGGGCCAAACCTGGCAGGAACACTTCCACCAACCACAGCCAACCCCACAGGGAGGACACCAAACCCAGGCCTTGGAACCTCTGCACAAGGAGGGCCAGCCAGGCGAACCCAGGCCCAGCCTCTCGGGACTGCAAGGCCGGGCTGGCGACTCGGCGGCTCAGAGCCACAGCAGCCAAGAGGGCTGCGCTGGCCCCTCACCCGGGGTCGGGGGTCCGGGGTCACCCACAAGCTCCGCACAGTGCCTGCACCCCACCCCTGAAGGCACCCCACGCTTGTGAGACAAACACGACCATCAGGCGGATGTGGATGAAGACTGGAGAAGTATGGACAGTGTGTTTCAGAAGGAGGCGGGCAAAGGCAGGGCTGGGAGGGGACGGGGAGGCGCCCGGAGCAGAGAACCATCTGGAATCAAAACCTGCCCACCTGCGGGGTGACTGCGGTCAGGCGACGCCCCCCCCCCCCCCCCCCGCACCCTGCCCCGACACGTTCCAGCACACGCGTCTCCTGCTGCAGCCTCGAAGCCCCAGCAGAGCAGATGAACGGGTCAGGAGGCAGTGTGGCAACATGTCAAAAGTCGTCTGCCAGCAGAAGGCAGCAGACAAGTGCCCCGACCCCGCAGAGATGACAACAAGGCCTCGGGGACGGGGGGGGGGCCCATCCCTGGAAAGGCCTGGAAGCTACCGAGCCCATGGCGGGATGGGAGGCCAGGGGGCTGGCAGCCACGCTCCCGCCCTCCTGGACCTGCTCTCACCGGACACCATATGCACACGCTGCCTTTGTAACCAAAAGCACAAAACCAAACCAACCAACACAAGCATTTACGGCCTAAAGTTTAAACTGGTTCAAGGGGACGAGGAGCACGCGTGTTAGAGATAAGTATTTTAATCCTTATGTAAACTCTGCGGCAATGACAGGTCCCACAAAACAGAGTGTGCGTTCCCAGCAACACGCACGCTTCCGAAGGCGGGAAGCCTCGCGTGGGGGCCGCCCCGCAGGGTCCCGTCCCGGCCGGCGGGCACCCCCTGCAGCGCGCCACCTCCCTCTGTGGCCGTGTGGTCATTATTCTTGTTTATCTCTGGGATTCAGAAACTGAAACGGTCTGGGCGGCCGCAGGGTGCTGACCTCCGGAGAGTCCCCGGAAAGCGTGGCGCCTGAGAGGACCAAGAAGGCGGACGGAAGAGGGGAGCGGGGGGTCGTCCGGGCCGAACTGGAAGCTACCGTGGCTGGGGGGCGGTGGGGGCATCCAGCCCACCCAGGCCAAGAGCCAGCTCCTGACCCGGCACAGACGAGGTCTGCAGGGCCCGCGGCGTCCGCGCCCCCGCCCCGACTGCCCTCCCGGGTCAAGCTCAGGGGCTTCAGGAGGAGCAGAGCCCCAGGCCACAAGGGCGGCCGCCCAGAGTGAGGGTGTGGAGCGGCAGCGCGGGGGCACCACCCACTGCGCTCGGCCCCTTCAGACGCCGGGCTCAGAGCTTCAGGCGCCTCCGTCCTTGCTGACCCCCAGGAGCGGCCGTCAGACAAGCCCTTCACGGCAGAGGAGACTGGGGCTGGGGGGCGGTGCTGGGGGGATGCGGCACAGCCCAGCAGAAGGGACCACGATCTGAACCCACGTCCCGGAGGGGTCAGCGCTGCGCCCGGCCACACCCCGGGGAGGCCGCCCCACTGCCCTGTGCTCACGAGGCCCCTGAGGTGTGGGAAACGGGCGGGTGGGGGCGGGCTGCCTCGGGTGGCTCCACCAGAACCGGCGGCCCGGGGTCCCCGGGGGGGTGTCGGAGAAGACGCCGCGCGGCCACCAGGACCTAGCTAGGGGACGTGGATGGGGCGGGATCAGACCGACCAGGAGGCCACACTCTGCCGTGCGCATGACGCGGCAGCCTCAGCAGCTCACGGCCAGGCCTCGGCCTCAGGCAGACCCCCCCGCTTCACTGGCAGGCCAGGCACCCACGCCAGCTCGGAGCTGAGGCAGGCGCAGGAAGAAGCAGTCTGCAGCGGGCCCAGCACCTCCTCAGGGAGCCCACCTGGCTTCCCAGGCCCAGCCCCCGGCCTCCTGCCCGCTGTCCTTCTCTCCATCTTCACCCTTCGTGAATCCCTGGCGCTGTCTCCCCTCCAGAAGGTCAGACACGGGAAGGGGTATCCTCTGCCCAAGGCCTGCAGATGGATGGTCAGCAGAGGAGACGTGAGTAAACGACGTGATGACCCCACCCCAGCTGCCGGGGGGCAGGTGAGGGGACAGGCCTAGAAGCTATGCAGATAGAAGATGGAGCCGGGCAGCTGGGCTGGCTCTGGGTTCAGGCACTGCGCGTCCCCCGCCTCCTCACCCACGGGGACCGTGCCAAGGCTGTTTAGCTGGCAGAGAGGGAGGAGCAAAGTGAAGGGCACTCTAGAGGCCAAGACCTGGGCGGCTCGGCCGGAGGCCTCTGCCCTCATGCAGCTGCGTGTCCCAAGCCGCCTGTCACGCCTCCCTTCACGGGGCACAGCCGCCCAACCCTGCCCTTCACAGGGTCTCCCGAGGCCCAGGGGACGTGCCGTGGCTCGGATGCCAGGGAGCAAACTTTCTCGGGACAGGGCATGGCCAGGCAGCAGCCATCTGCCGGGGGCAGGGGTGGGGCGGAGTGGCAACCCCTCACCCCAGCCTCCACCCCCACTGAGCCCCACCCCTGCAGCAAAAACCTCCAGCCTTTAGCTCCTGAAGGCGTCTGGTTTCCCACGGCAGCTCAGACGCCACCTCCTCCATGAAGCCCTCCGTGGCCTCCCTGCCCCCAGGAACCTAAACATCCCTGCCGGCTGAGGACAGCCCAGCCCCAGAGGACAGGACAGCAGCCAAGAGCCGCTCAGAAGGAAGCGGCAGAGAGAACGGCTGAGATCCCTTCTGTTAGGCGCCGGCCCCGGTCATCAGCAGGCGAAGGGGTGGGGTGCTGCCGACCAGCCCTGGATCCTCCACTTGGGCCCAGGGTCCCCCATGCCCCCCACACACACCACCTGGGGCAGGAGGGGGGTGCAAACCCCGGGGCCCTGGCATCCTGCGGGGGGCCGTACCACCAAGAGGCCCTACAGCCGTCAGAGGTGAAGGGAGGCCAGGTGGACGGTGGAGGCCCTGCCCCGGGAAGCCGCCGGCGAGCCAGGGCCAGTGACCAGCCGGTGGGAGCGAGTGGGCCACCCGGGCGTGGGGTGGAGGCGCAGCGTTCGGAGGCTTACCAGGCCTGGTGTGAGGCAGGCCCACATTCTCTCTCCAAATCCTCCCGATGGCCTGAGGGGCGGCCACGGTCGACCCAGGTCCAAGCAGGGAGACCGAGGCTCGGCCAGCCAGAGACACATCATCACGGGGTTGTCACCGCGGCCGAGCGGCTGAGCGGGGCCCCTCCGCGGCCGTCGCGGGCAGCTCAGCGGGCTGAGGGCACGGCAGCCCGAACCACACACGCTGCGGGGACGCGGTGAGGTCATCACCACCGCGCTCAGCGCAGTTTCCGGGCAGCAGGTGAGCCCGAAGGAAGCTTTGTTCCCTGGAGCAGTTCCTGCCTGACCAGCCAGGGCCAAGGGCTCTGGATACAAATGGAGACATAATTGCAAACTGTGATGGGAACGGGGAGGGGAGGATCCCCAGGGACCAGGACACCTTCAGGCTCTGGGAAGAGCTCTGAGCAAGCGAACCGCAGCCTGGCTCTCCCCAGCCTCCGGGCTAAGAAAGGTTTTCACGTTTTTAAATGGTTAGGGAAAAAAAAAATAGTAATTCGTGACACGTGAAAAGTATCCAAAATTCACATCTCCTTCTCCATGAAAACATTTCACAGGCATACAGACCCCCGCTCCTTCACAAATTATCCAGACCACCTTTGCCAAATGAGGGCAGAGTCCAGTATTTGTGAAGGGACCGTCTGGCCCACGGGGCCCGGAATATTTACTACCCCCGACAGAAAGCGCCTGCCGGCTCCTGCTCTGGGAAGACAGGCGCTGGTGGCCGGCTGGGCGCCAGGGCAGAAGCGGCATCCAAGGGACAGTCAGGAGAGAGGTCCACCTGGGCGTCATCCCAGCAGCCCTGCCCTCGTCCTGGGAAACCTCGGCCACAGGCACGGCCCGGACACAGGGACAGACAGCGGGGCCGGAGGACACCTGGCTGCCCGGAAGGGGCCAGCCTCGGTCATGTGGAACCTCAGGCCTGGAAATGGCTCCAGTGAGGCCCCCAGAGCGGGGTCACCTTACGGCTACCCGCCCTGGTCAGGCCCTGGGCCCGGGCGCGGCTGAGTCCCCGCTTCCGGCACTGACACGCCCCGCTTCCAGGCCCCAGGCCACAGACAGACACCAAGGGCCATCCCTCAGCACGGCCTCCCGTCCGGGACTCGGCAGTCCTCGGCCTGCCCGCCAGCGGTCATCCCAAAGCCAGGGGGCTGTCATCCACAGCCACGGCATGAACGTTCCGCCACCGCCAGCCCGTGCCCACCCACAACCAGGGCAGGGGATGCCCGCCAGCCCTCCCTGCCGACTCCAGGCCAAAACCTCAGCCCCTGCCCTCCCCCCGACACACACCCAGGCCGCAAGGGCCCCTCCAGCCAGCAGGTCAGCGCCACAGACGAGACCCCTGCCCCCCGCCTCTGCACTCCCCGCCCCACACCAGCCCTGGGGTGCACACTGGGCGCCCACGGACCCCGCCACCCGGAAACGCCGGCGCTCAGGGAGACTCGTCGTCATCAGCCCCCTCAGGAGCCTTTGCAGGCTTTGTCCTAATCGCCCTCCAAGCATGAAATTTTAATACCACAGATGTACTGGGTATCCGCTCTTCTCTCTCGGCGCATCTGCGCTTGATGCAGGAGAAGAAGACGCCTTCTCCACCCCCACAGGTCTGATTTCTGGCCCCTTGGGCGTGGGTCATGCACAGCGTAGTCTTAGAATTAATGTGACACAGTTCTCTTCACTTTTTTAATACGACCACCAGGAATATTCTTAAGAGATGGATGCAGCTCACATATTTCTACTTGGCGGCACCGCTACAGACAGAAGACAAATAGAAATGTGAACGCGAGCAGCCCTGTGTGTGCACAAGACACGCATGCACACACGTCTGTGTTCCCTCGGAGCACACGCGCACACACTGCCCAGGTCTGAGCGCCAAGCAGAGGCGACGGCGCAGGACAGGTGTGTCTGCAGCCGGACCCCAGCTTCACACCGGCCGCCGCACTGCGGACCCGGGGCCCCTTACGCCAACGGCTGGTTCCTGAGCTGGGACAAAATAGGATACAAGATGACCTCAAGTATCTCGTGCTAGGAAGGCGACAGAGCTCAAAAAAAAAAAACGGTGGGAATGTGTCAAAAAGACACAGAAGCAGCTTGAAGCAGCGGCCCCTTGTCCAACCTGAGACCATCTGAGCATCAAAATGAAGAGTGATGCTGACCGACGGGAATCCGCTGAAGAGAAGAGGAAACCACAGTCCGGAGCGGTAGAAAGAGAGGAAGGAAAGGGAACGGGGAAGGGCAGCGACCGGGAGGGAGGGAGGACCTCCTCAACGTGCCTCCCGGAGAACATTCGCCATCTACACGGCGGGGACAGAGGACCTTCAGAGCGAAGCCGCCTGGCAAACACCGCCGGCATCAAGGGACTTAAAGCCAACACCCCCAGCGGGAGGACACTTGGAAACCGCTCGCCACCTGCGAGACAGGATCCAGGAGAGGCACCGCATGGTCACTCCACCCGCTCCAGGGGCAAAGCCTGAATCCCACACAAGGAACCGGTGGCTGAACCCAAAGGGAGGGACATTCCATGACAAAAGGGGCCTGCCAGCTTCAAAAGCGTCAAGGTCAGGAAAATCAAGGTGAGGCTGAGCGGCCATCCCGGCCCCCCGGTGGACCCTTGGCTGAAACGGGCGTTTGTGGAGACCTGTGTCCAAACTCGAGTGGATTCGGTGGTGGCAGCCTCGCCACTGTTTGCTGGGTTCGGGTGTCTGCGGAGGGGACCTCCTCTGTAGCAGCCCTGCGGGGGTGCAGGGAGCCAACAACCTCTCACGAGTGTCAAGACACGTCCAAAGTTAAAACAAAATCTGACTTAGCAGAAAAGGCTTCCTTGTTTCCACGGGAACGAGCCCTCGTCTCCTTGCTCCCCACCGACCCCCCAAAGCCTTGGGAACCATGTCCCCCTCCCTGCACTCGGGGACTCTCTGGACACTTAAAGGCCATCTCTTTGTCCACGGACACCTCAACGGCCTGCTGTGTCCTGCTCACCGGAAAACATCTCGGAGCGGGGACCGGGAGCCTGCCAGGCTGCGCTTGTTCCTCAAAGGAAGGCTCAGAATGACATGAGCAAACGGGGGGACGGCTGTCAGAGGCCCAGAGACCCCTCGGGAGGGCTCACATCACACAGGCCTGGGGCGGGAGCGCGGCCACACCCAGAATCTAACCAGCTCCACGGTTTCGAAGGGTGAGCAGCGAGTGTGTCCTGAGGGACACTTGTTACTGAAGCAAGCCGTGGGGAGCGCAGGGTCAGAGGTTCACACCGGGACACGGGAGGCCAAGGGCCAGGCTCACAGCGCTTGTAACAGGACGGGAGGGGATGAAAACAGAGCCGGCTTCCTAGAGGAGGTGGCTGCTAGATTCAGCTCCCACAGGAAGACGCAGGCCAAAAGCAGGGGCGGTCTCCCAGCGTGGGCCCAGCGCAGGCTTGGGGGCGCAGGAGGCAGAGGGATCGGCACGAGGAAGGGTGGAGGTGTGGGTCAGGGGAAGCCCTCTCTGCTGGCCCTGTGGGCTGCCTCCCCAGCCTGTGTCTCCGGGAAGGAGGCTGGGCGGCTGGTCCCCAAAGGTCGAGACTGCAGACTAAACGCAAGCGCTGGCTGCTGGCATCAGCAACCTCAGGACGTCATAACCCAAGCTGCTCGGGACACACACGATCTCGTATTCGGATCAGCAGATTGTGGCCATGCCTAATTAGTTTAATTAAACCCAAGGTGGCTGCCAGGCATTTTGGATTTAAAAAAAAAAAATTAAAGCACACCCCGCCAGCTCCAGAAGGGCAGGACAAAGGGGCACCTGGGGGCTGCCCGAGAAGCCGTCCTCGCTCCTGGCTCTGCACGCAGGAGATGCTCAGTGAGTGCACACGGCTGTGACGCATCTTCAGGGCCAAGAACTCAGTACAGGGGCACGCAGACGGCACGGCCACTGGAAGCGCCAGGCCCTGAGACGAGGATGCCACTGTCACAGGAGGGCCAGGGCAGCATTCTGGAATGAGGGGACGTCGGGCAGGCCTCTGGGCTGGCCGGGGCCATGGAGAGGCACGCAGTGGCCACAGGAAGATGAAAAAGGGCCCCGCCCACTGGCCAGCAAAGTAGCCAGATCCCACAGGAAACAGGCATGCACGCCCCGCCCCACCCATGCCGTGGAAAGAGACACACATCAGAACAACCTGAGAAGCAGGCCAGGAGCACGCGTCACAAAGCCAGGAAGAGCGCAGAGAAAAGGCTTCTGAAATCAGAATTTATTTAAACAGTCCCGAAAGGGAGGCCCAACTTCATGTTTCAGTTTCACCACCTGCTACCTGTGTGACCTGGGGCAAGTCACTCGACCTCTCTGAGATGCAGGTTTCTGATTTATGAAACAGGGGTGCGGACTTCCCCAGCGGCTCGCTGGTTAATAACTCGCCCGCCAATTCAGGGACACAGGTTCGATCCCTGGTCGGGGAAGACCCCACTTGCCGCGGAGCAACTAAGCCCGTGCACCTAGAGCCCACGCTCCGAAACAAGAGAAGCCACCGCAGGGAGGACGGGATCACACACACACACGTGCATCACAACAAACAACCACTTGCCGCAGCTAGAGAAAGTTCATGGGCTGCAACGGAGACCCAACGCGCCAAAAACATCAGTAAGAAAGAAACAAGGGCGGCCTGTGCCTCCCAGGACGGTGCCTCGCCCAGGGCAGGACGGGTAAGAAGGGGCAGCTGCAGTTTTCTCGGGATGCAGTCACCGTGGACCGGGAGGACCGCATCCTCTTCCCTCCTCGTCTCGGGCACAGAAGCACCCCAGACAGCAAAGAACAGCTGCATAGACAGACCCCACGTTCCACTCCCAAACCCTGCGCAGCCAGACATGGTCCACAGGACTGTTCTTTAATGGGAATACACAGATGGGGCCCTCCGGCTAACCCAGGTTTATGGAGCACCCACAACCAACCCCGTGCCAGCCACAGACATACAAAGACCAGTGTGACCAGCTCCACCCTCCATGAGATGACAGGCAGGGGAGACCAGCCCTCAGCCACAAGGGGCCATGCCTGCCCACGTCCAGATGAGATGGCTAATGTTCAGTCAGCACACATCACTAAGGACATTCTCCGCTTTCCTTCAGGGAACCCTCCCATCAGGGCTGTAAGGTGGCCCCTGGTGCCGGCCCCACTACACAGGTGGGGAAACTGAGGCCCTTAAAGCGGTCACTGGCAGGAGGCGACAGTGCCCATCTCACTAAGAGCACGTGGCCGTGAAGACAGACACACCTTAGCTCCCTTTAGCGCCCCTTCACCCGGGCTGGGGTGGGGGGCTCCAGGGACCCCAGGAGAGGACCCCAGAGACCAGGAAGTCTCTGCATTTCCGTCACTGGGGCTGAGCCAGCCACCTGCCAGCGCCCATCCTCCCCATCCTGTCCTGGAGAGGGGGCAGCCCCAGGACCCAACCCCGGCTGTGCCCCTCTGCCAACCAGCTGGGGGGGTGGGGGGCAGCCCCTGCTGTTCACAGCCAGAGGCAGACACTCCAGGCCCAGCTCTGCCCTCAGCAGCTCCTCCTCCCCTCAGTTCCTCCAGCCCTAAAATGGGTAAGTCCTTCCCAGCCCCCGGGGGAGAGGACTGGATCTGTGAGAGCACCCCGCAATCAGGGCGCCCGGCCCCAGGACCTCAGCTCCGAGAGGGCCCGGGTCGGCGCTGGCCTCAGGGAGCTTGGGGCCCTGCCTGGGCCATGCGCCACCCTGGAGCAGGAGGGTGGCCCCCTGCCCGTCAGGACTCCTCTTTGTCAGCAGCCGCCCCATCCTCTCGGGGGGTGGGGGGGGGTGCCCCCATCTCCTTGGAAACGCGGTCACAGCCAAAGGGCAGAGGCCATGCAGTCCAGCCTGCAAAAGCAGTGACTCACGCCATCCCTCCTCCCCAGCCCACTTCGGATGTCACACTGTGAAGGGCCCTTGTCCATCCGGGCTTGCTGAGGGTCACAGAAGAGGGGCTCTGCTGCTGGCCTGCTGCGGGATGGCCCCGCAGAGGTGCGGGGTGGGGCTGAGGGGCCAGGAGAGCAGGAAGCAGCCTGCCCTCTGCTTAAGTCTTCACCAAGTTCCTTAGAAGCCAGAGAGGCAGCTCCTGCTGGCCAAGCAGACATTTTCCTGCCTGCCTGCCCGGCAGCCACATGCGCCTCCGCCACGACAAAGGCCATGCTTGAGGGTCCTGGGGAAGCCACGAGGGGCTCCGGGTTCCCACCGAGTTGCATGACCCTGTGGCGCGGCGCTGCCTGCCCCCTCCCCCGGGGGTCAGGAGGAGGCCGGGCCGGCGAGGGGGCGGTCGCCCCCACCCACCGGCTCTCCCTGGCGGCTAGGGCTCCCGGCTCCACCAGCCCCTCCCGCCGCGCCCCGCTCCCGATGCCTGTCGGTTCGTCTTCCAGGGCGTCCAGCCACCAGGCGCAAAGCCAAGGGACACTATGCCTGAGGAGGCCACCGGCGCGGCCGGATCTCTGGGGTCCGCAGGGGCCGGAACTCGCTGGGTCCCGACGCCAAGGCCGGGAAGGGAGGGCGGCGGTGGTGAGTGCCCCGCCGGGGCTCGATGTGCCCACGTTCCCGGCAGGCGCGGACCCAGCGGCGGGCGCTCCCAGGCAGTGCCCGGAGGCGGCAGAGGTGCGCCCCGGGCTTGGGGGACTTTGGCTAACTTCGTGCCTCCGGGGATCGCCCCTCGAAGCAGCCGGCTCCGAGGCCCGGGGCGCGTCTCCTCTCGGCTCCCCGTCCAGCCGTCCGCCGACGTCCCCAAGGCTACCGCTCGGATCGGGGCCCCGGGGCGCCCAGCGGCGCGAACAGCCACAAACCGGGGCCCCTCCCGGCGCGCCCGGACCCTCACCTGGGACATCTGCGGCCGGAAGTTGACGTCCTTGAGGTCGATGGAGCCGGGGGAGAGGTTGTGCAGCAGCTGGCACAACAGGACGCCGTCGCGCAGGGCCTGGGCCAGGTCGAAGACCACGGCCGAGGGCCAGACGACGCGGTGGTTGGGCGGCAGGACCCTGCAGTCGATGAGCCAGCGGCCGCATTGCCGCCACTGCTCCATGGCGCCCGCGCCCGCCGGGCCGGCCAGCTCAGGGCCGCGCTCCGGCCAAAGTGCGGCGGCCGCGGGGCATCCCGCCCGCCCGCGCGGGGCTCGGCGGCCGGGGCGGGGCTTCGCGCGGGCGGCCCCGGGCCCCCGCCGCGCCGCCGCGCGTCCCCTCCTCCTCCTCCGCCTCCTCGGCTCCTCGCCCACGTGCGGTCGCTGGGCGGGCGCCGGGCAGCCGGCCGGGTCCCCCTTCACACACACAAGTCCCTCCAGGCCCCGGGCCGGGCACCGCGCAGCCCACCGCCGCAGCGCCCCTCGATCCGCGCCGCCCGGCGCCGCATTCTTCGCTCGGGGCGCCCCGCGGCCGCCGCAGCTTCTGCCCCGCCCGAGACAAAGGCCCGGAGGGTCGCTCGCTCAGCGCGTCCGGGGCCTGGGCCGCCCTCGCCGCCGCCGCTTTGTTCGCCCTGCCTTCGGGTTCAGCGCGCGGTGCCCGGCGATCCGACTCTGCAGCTCGGCGGCTCCTGGGTGCTGGGGGCTCGGGGGCGCGGCCCTGGGCGGGGTAGGGGCGGGGCCAGCGCGCGCGCCTGGCGCCGCCCCCTCGTCCCCCACTTCCTGCCCCGCGGCAGCTCTCCGAAGTAGCGCAGGGCGGGGGCAGCGGCGCGGCCGCGGCCCCGAGCCCGCGGACTTTCTCCGAGAGGCACCAGGACTTTGGGGAACCTCTGCGCCCCGGGCGCGCGACCTCGCCTGTGGAGTGACGGCCGGTCGTGGTCTCTGCGCCCCTCCTGCGTTTCAGGAGGAGTTCGGGAGGTGGCCCTCGTCGCGCTGGGGACCTCTGCGTGGTCCTTCGGGCAGGACAGACCCTGGAGGGGACACAGACTAGGCGGACTCGTCCGAAGCCCTCTCGGTCCACGAAGCGACCCCCGGAGGAGAACTCGAGGCGGGAGGCACACGGGCGGGAGACTCGCCCAGAGCCCCTTCCTGTCCTGTGCCCTGGGCAGGGACCCGCAGGAAAGCCCCCGATCGCGCACAAAGGCCGGGATTCCCCTGTTCTGTAACCCAAAGGCTTCCACCGGCAGCTGCCCAGAGGGCAAACCCTGGCGTCGGAGATGGAATCTGTGACATAGTAGGTGGGAGGGAGGAAAGGGGACCCGACCAGACCCGGCCCCGGGTGGCACCGCCTCCTCGCTGGGTCCCCTGACCCTGCCTTGAACTCCTTCCTGGGCCACGCCCTCTGGGGGGAGTGGGTGGGCTGTGTTCCCGGCAGCTGGCCTCCTGCGAAGGTGGCCGGACTTCTAGGAGGAAAGGAGCCAGTCTGGCAGTGAAATGATGCGGATCCTGGCTCAGCTGTCAGGAGACCCCGGTTCTCAGCTGGGTGAACCTGAACAAGTGTGATCCCCTCGCTAAGACTGGCGCAGTCTTGGGGTGAGGGTGGGGGTGACCAATCCTGAGCCCCCCACACACTTGGGTTGAGCCCTGGGGCAGCACCCGGCAGCTTCCCTTGTGACCCAGATTGCCTCTTTTTTTTCGCATTCCTGGAGCAGGAGCCAGCGCAGGGCAAAAGTCCGCTGCTGACCCAGCGAGGGTCCCCCGAGGCCCCCTGCCACCACCACCCCTCACTCTGGGCACTGGTCTCTGCAGAGAGTCAGGCTGGCCCCTTCCCAAACCCCTTCCTGAGGAGGAAGAACAGGGACCCTGGCCAGGTTCTGGCCCCTGGACAGAAGTGAGGGAGGGGCTGGCCTCTCAGGACACACCCCAGACCCCGCCCCAGACCCTGGCGGGAGTAACATCAGGCCAAGTTGCTGTCCGGGCGTCCTTCCTTCCAGGAGGAAGCGGGTGTGGCAGCTTCATGAACCTGGACAGGAAGGAGCCGGCTTGAGACGGGTGGGATCCAGCCTGCCTTGCCCGAGACAAAAGGTTGCCCCTCGCAGCAGGCAGATTCCTCAGGCATCGCCCTGAGAAATCACCAAGTGGGGGCAGAGCCGGCACCGGCACCTCCAGCCGCCCCTCATCTGAGACACTGCGGGGCCCCCTCCCTGGGCAGGACCCCCCCATAGGGTGGACAGCCCCTCCCTGCGGGAATCACTGGTGAGGAGGGGACAGGAGTAGTTATCCGGGAGCTCTGCACAGTGCTGAGGGTGGAATGGGGTGCTCCTTGGGGTTCTCATGACTCCCTGTCTTCCTGCCTGGACAGGGAACCAGCCCAGAGGAGGAGCCCCAGCTGGGGACAGGGGCAGCCCCGCACTGGCCAACTGCACGGGTGGTCGTCTGCCGCCCCCTGGTGGGAGCGGCGGGCACTGTGGCCGCCTGGCTGCCCCGTGGCCAGGCGCTGCCCAGTGCCCACATGGTCAGGTTTAGCCTGGAGGGGAGCCAAGGCAGGAGACCTGGGTCTCCCCACTGTGTGTTACTGAGCCAACCCCAGCGCCTTCCTGACTCCCAGTGACCGAAAGAGAGTACGGGGGACACTGACACGCCCCGTGGACCTCCCAGGGTTTGGAGGAGGCTGGGTGGGAACTAATAAATGAAGGGAGCTTGACGGAACTCTTC
Organism: Cervus elaphus; assembly: GCF_910594005.1. NCBI lineage: Eukaryota > Metazoa > Chordata > Mammalia > Artiodactyla > Cervidae > Cervus > Cervus elaphus. The sequence goes on along the minus strand of NC_057825.1, from coordinate 2,317,495 downwards.
CAAACCCTCAGTGCGTCGTGAGCGCGGCTGGGCTGTGTCGAGTCAGAGGACAGCTCAAGAAGAGGAGACACCGCTCCGGAACGTCCTGCCAGCATCCACCCCTGCTCACACTCAGCTGCTTGCCGAGACGGCCTGCGGCACAACCCAGGAGGCACCATTCCCATCGTCCGTGCAGACAGCGCCCCAGGGAGGAGCCCACAACCTGCCAGTGGATGGCGTCCTGGGAGGTTGCACTCGGGGCTTCCCAGGTGGCTCAGATGGAAAAGAATCCGCCTGTAATACAGGAGACCTGGGTTCGATCCCTGGGCTGGGAAGGTTCCCCTACAGAAGGGCATGGCAACCCACTCCAGTATTCTTGCCTGGAGAATCCCCGTGGACAGAGGAGCCCAGCGGGCTACAGCCCGTGGGGTCACACAGAGTCGGACATCACTGCGTGAGTGAGCACACGTGGCCCACCGTGACGGCACTTTTCCTCAGCAAGAGAGGCCTGTGATAAGCGCTGGACGGTCCCCAGGAGAGGCAGGAAGCTGGGAGTCCCAGCCCAGTGGCATGGATGAAGCCCACAGGGCAGAGAGTCACCTACCTTGAAGTAGGGACAGAGGGTCACAGGCCCCCACTCTGGGCCGCTAGGCCTCCACCTGCAGCGCCCTGGCCCCCTCCAGTCTGTCCTCAGCAGAGACCCAGTCAAGGCTCGTGAGGCCTTGTCACGCTCCTGCCCAGACGGGGGGCACTCGGAGGCTCCTCCTCACCAGAGAGAAAATCAGATGTCTTCCCAGACAGGTCCCACGTGGCGTGGCTGCTCCCCAGATGACCTCACTTCCTGCAGCTCCGCAGCCACACCCAGCGGGGCCCTCACCCCAGGGCCTTTGCACCTGCCGCCCCCATGCCTGGGGCTCTTGCCCCGATGGCCACAAGCATGGCTCGCACCCTCTCTTCTCCGCACTTTTCTGTTGCTCCGTCTCATCCCCTCAGATCGTCAGCTCTGTGGTCACAGGGGCCATCTCTGGCCTGTCCCCAGTTCCCTCCCAGCACTGCAAACTGGACTCAGCCCGTGGTAGGTGGTCGAACAAGTTGTTAAATGGGACACCACGTAGGGCATTCCCTGGCAATCCAGGGGTTACGACTCCAAGCTTTCACTGCTGAGGGCAGGGGTTCATTCCCTGGTCAGAGAACTAAGATCCTGCAAGCCGCAGAGCTAAAAAAAAAAAAAAAAAAAAAAAACAAATAAATAAACCAACAGCTCAGCAAAGCACTGCAACTACAATTTTAAAATCCAATATCTTCTTTCATAGAAGTCACAAGTGGGTAAAACGGATTCAAAGGTTTAAAAACGAGCCTGTATAATCTATTGACCCACAGTGTATTTCACCGTCTTTCTGTGAGTCTGAAACATTACACTCCAGGAGATTAGCACTGACTTTGCATATCATTCTAACTATTTGTGACTGGAATAGCCGCTCCCATTTCTTGAGCTCTCCGTGGCTGGCCCGAGGGCTTTGTCTGGGTCACCTGGCCTCCGCTAAGCCTCACAGTGAGCGTAGTCATTGTCCTGAGTGATTAAATGCAGAAAACCCAGCACACTGGCAGCTGCCCAGCGTCACCCCGCAAGGCGCCAGGGAGCCGGGTCCACACGCCAGGCCTCCCCAGCACCTGCTCCTGAACCCCAAAGTGGCGAAGGGTCTCCACTCCTGGAACCAAAAGCTGGTGGTTAACACGCTGGTTTGGATAGATCAGAGAGCCGGAAGAAGGGAAAATGCTGCGTGTCTAAAACACGCAGATCCTGACTCAGCATGGAACGCAACAACCTCAAAAGGCCGGCACACACACACACGCTCGCACACGCACACACATGCATACACTCGCATGTACACGCTCGCACACGCTTGCACGCACAAGCCACTGCAGAAACGGGCGCAAGCACAGTCAGGGGCAGCAGGGCTGGCCGGAGGGTGGCTGCGGCGGACACAGCCTGAGTCTGAGCGGAAGGAGGGCAGGGTATGGAAGGGCCGCCACCAGCCCTGAGCTCCTGAAACCCAGAGGCTGCGGGGTCCAGGCGACCCCAGAGAGGACACCCCGCTTCCGCCTCGCGTGGAATGACTGCCCAGCTCCAGGCTGTTGTCAATCTGCTGTCAGGGTGCCGGCCCGAGGTCAGGCCTTGGGCAGCGGCAGGGTCGGAGCCCTGATCTGGACACCGAGTCTGGCCTGCGACGCCTCCAGCGGGGCCTTGGCTTCTGCTTCCCCTTGATGGCGTGACGGCTCCGGGGAAGCAACACCGGGTGTGTGTGTGTGTGTATGTGTGTGTGTGTGCCTGCCGGGGGACGTGACCTGAGCCCACAACCGCCCCACGAGGCCTCCTGAGTTCCCGCGGAGCCCCCTGATCAGTAGGAGAGCTCATCGCTGGGGCGGCACCGGGATTTCGCTCTGAATGGGGACCTCGGGGTCTCTCCACGTGTTGGGTGTGGTGCAGGCCGAGTGGAAGGGCTGGGGAGCTTTCTCTGCCCACGCAAGCAGCCCAGACCCTTCCTTGCCACACAGGCGTCCTCTGAGAGCCAGGGGGTTCCTCAGCCCAGGTCCCCCCAAATCCCAGGGCTGCTGCGAGGTCTCGGGGCTTCTTACCAGCAGGGCCCTTATTTTCCAGCCAGGGTCCAGCTACTCCTGCAAACACCCTCCCCTGCAATCGGAGGCCACCCACCCCTCCACCCCCCTATCCTCCACCCAGAAAGCATTTACTGAGCCCCGGCCTTGTTCTTAGGGGAGAGGAAGCGAATGTTTTGACTTTTCCCAACATGACTGAGTGAAGGAACTATTCTCACGTCCAAACCACATGAACACACACATTTTGCAAATTCCATTTGTAGCTACATCATGCAAGTTCAGCTGTCACAATTTCCCAGGAAACCATAGGTGTAGAAAAAGACCATCTGGCCCGCCGTGGAGTCAGACTGCACCCACTGAGCCATTGGCTGCGGGCTTTTGGAAGAGGCAGAATACAGGCATTTTACCTCTTGCTGCTTTGACTTACAAGGCCGTGGTACATGGGTCGTGACTCCAACTGCAACCTCTGACATCTCACCTCCAGGGCACGTCACACTCCCTGTCTGGGGACCCCTTCCTGAGCCGGGCTCAGGCTCCAGTGCAAGGTGCTTAAGTCTCTAAGGCAGGTGGTGGGGGGTTCCTCCAGGACTCAATTCATTTTAGACATGAGGCTGAGAAGTTGGGATTTGGGACAGATCCTGGATTTCTGCAGGACCCTTGTCATCATGACCCCAACAGGCCATTTCGATGAAGCACAGAAGTCCCCTCCTGCCGAGGGAAGCCCCAAGCCCCAGGTGGCTGGTTGTGTGTTGCAGGACCTGAGGGGTGGCCGTGGTGTTCAGAACGCAGTCAGGGAGGGCCGGTCAGGGTAGGTCTGCCCCTGCAGACCAGGGGCAGTCCTGCCCTGGTCCAGTCCCACCAGGGGCCTGGGCAGGAGACAGTCCTCCTGGGGCGACACGGCAGCACAGCCAAGGGAAGTGCTTGCTAGACGCTGCTTCTGACCCGGCGGGAAGGCTCCAAGTCCTAGAACGTGCCCATCACCCCAGAGAGACAGCCATGCCCCTCAGCTGCCCCTCCAGCACCCCGCCCACTCCAGACCTCGCAACTGGTAGCCGACTTTCTGTCCCCATGGATTTGCCTCTTCTGGACATTTCATCTGGATGGAATCATGTAACACCTGGCCTTCTTTCACTCAGCATAGTGCCAAGGTTGGTTCTCATTGTAGTGTCTATGAATAACTTGTTGTTTAGTCGCTAAGTCGTGTCCAACTCTTTGCAACCCAATTGAACTGTAGCCCGCCAGGCTCCTCTGTCCATGGCATTTCCCAGACAAGAATACTGGAGTAGGTTGCCATTCCCTTCTCCAGGGGATCTTCCCGACCCAGGGATCGAACCCACATCTCCTGCATTGTAGGACGATTCTTTACTGCTGAGCCACCTGGGAAGCAGCCTGTATAACGACTATATTATTTTTTATGGTTGAATGATAACTCCTTGTAGGTAGAGTCCATTTCAATAATTCATTTTATTTTCATCCATCTGAAACATTATCATTTCAACATGTAATCAACCTCAAAACTTATTAATGATATATTTTACATTTTTCTTTTCATGTTAAAGTCTTCAAAATCCAGTGTGTATCTTATACTCCCAGCACTTTTCAGAAGCAGGAACACTAAATTGTCATCAGAAATGCTTGATCTGCATTTATTAAAGTTCAGAAAATGTATCGTTGAACAATAGATTCATGTACCCCAAGTTGTTTCGAACATACATAAAAGTTTGCCCCAAACGGAATTGAGTATGCGAGTTTAAGTTCATTACAACTGAGAAAGGTGAAAGTGTTAGTCGCTAACTCAGGTCTGACTCTGTGTGACCCCATGGACTAGAGCCCGCCAGGCTCCTCTCTCCAGAGATTTCCCAGACAAGAATACTAGAGTGGGTTGCCATGCCTTCCTCCAGGGGATCTTCCTGACCTAGGGATGGAGCCCAGGTCTCCTGAATTGCAGGCAGATTCTTTAACATCTGAGCCACAGGGAAGTCCTACTTACAATTAAACACAATTCAGACTTCGACTCCTCTGTGGGACCTGGTCCTCCGGGACCCGCCGCTGTGTGTGTGGCCCTGCTCATGCCCTCAGCCACGGCCACCTGGACGGGGGTCTGTCCTTCGGCGCCGGTGCGTCCACCAGAGCAGACGCTGGCATCTCCTCCCCTCACACTTTAAGCTGAGCCTCGGCAGGCGCCCGCTTATGGCACTTCGGGGCGCCCACCATCTGCCCTGCCTTAGGCCCCAGGCCTCCTCTCCGCCACCCCCCAGGGTCCAGAGGCGGGTCACAGTTCTCAAGCTCCATCCCGCCTTGGCCTGTGACATCAGGAGCCCCGCGCACCTGGGCTTCCAGCAGACACACCCTGGATTTTCTCTGTGGCTGCCGACAGGACAGGTCTGTGCCGATGCCCGGCCAGGCTGCGTGCCCTGTTCCTTCCGCTGGCCTGGCCGGGGAGGGGCCGAAGCCGGACTGAGGAACAGCCTAATAGCTTCCTAGCCGCCCCACCTGCCTCTCCTTCCAGACAACACCGATCCTGTTGTTTCCCCAGCCCCACTCCCATCACTGGAGGCCAGGAAGCAGGACCAAGCAGCTACTATGCACCGGCTGGCCTCCACCTGCCGATAGCAAGAGCCCCACTGCCGGCAGAAAGTGGGATGAGAAGGGTGCCCGGCGCGGGGCGGGGATTGCTAGAACTCTCCCGGGTGGTGAACCAGGGCGGATGCCCTCAGAATGGAAGGTGCTGGCAGTGGGTGCGGTATCTCAAGCGTTTGAATGGTGTGTGTTAGTGGCTTGGTCATGTCCAACTCTTTGCAACCTTATAGACGGTAGCCTGCCAAGCTTCCCTGTCCATGGGATTCTCCAGGCAAGAATACTGGAGTGGGTCACCATGTCCTCCTCCCGGGGATCTCCCTGACCCAGGGATCGAACTGGGGTCTCCTGCATCTCCTGCACTGCAGGCGATTCTTCACTGTCTGAGTCACCAAGGGGAGAGCAACTAGGGTAGGCACGGAAACATCCGCTGGAAAAGCATCTGCGAAAGTCTGCGAGCGGCTGGGGGCTCATTGCCACTGGGGGCAGGGGTGTGAGCAGGAGCAGCCGTACAAGGACGTCGTAAAAGGAGACCGCGTGCCCTGGAGCTGCAGGGCAGGAAGAGGCGTGACGGTCCCGGGAGGCTGCAGTTAGCATGTTTCCTGCGTCAAGATCAGGGCCCTGACGGAGAACCAGGGGCCGCACGAGACCGTAGAGGGCATTGAGGGACACCCAGGTCAACGTGCCGGGAACCCATCCGCCCACACTCCCGCTGGAGCCTCTGGCCAGCAGAAGTGGCCACACTCCCCTTAAAGGCTAGCCCTCCCCTGCCTAAAGACCACCCGAGACCTCTGCCTTCTGAGACATCACTCCTCTGCTTCTGGCTGACGGCATCTTTGAATATCAGTCTGTGTCTGTGACTAAAACAGAGGAATCTTAGCTTTTCATTCTCTTTTTTGCAGAGCTGTTTAAAAAGTGCCCCACACGGCAGCCACGCACTTCCTCTTTGGGCACTACTGCTGTCTGCCAGAGCCTGCCCCGGGCCTCTCACTCAGGGATGTGCAGGAGACGGTTTCCTGAGCTGTACGGCCCCTATTCCAATCCCCAAGAAAGGCAACGCCAAAGAATGCTCAAACTACCGCACAACTGCACTCATCTCACACACTAGTAAAGTAATGCTCAAAATTCTCCAAGCCAGGCTTCAACAATACTTGAACCATGAACGTCCAGATGTTCAAGCTGGATTTAGAAAAAAGCAGAGGAAGCAGAGATCAAATTGCCAACATCCGCTGGATCATTGAAAAAGCAAGAGAGTTCCAGAAAAACATCTATTTCTGCCTTATTGACTATGCCAAAGATTTGACTGTGTGGATCACCACAAACTGTGGAAAATTCTGAAAGAGAGGGGATTACCAGACCGCCTGACCTGCCTCCTGAGAAGGAAGGTCAGGAAGCAACAGTTAGAACTGGACATGGAACAACAGACTGGTTCCAAATAGGAAAAGGAGTACGTCAAGGCTGTATATTGTCACCCTGCTTATTTAACTTATATGCAGAGTACATCATGAGAAATGCTGGGCTGGATGAAGCACAAGCTGGAATCAGGATTGCCGGGAGAAATATCAATAACTTCAGATATGCAGATGACACCACTCTGATGGCAGAAAGTGAAGAAGAACTAAAGAGGCTCTTGATGAAAGTCAAAGAGGAGGGTGAAAAAGTTGGCTTAAAGGTCAACATTCAGAAAACTAAGATCATAGCATCCAGTCCCATCACTTCATGGCAAATAGATGGGGAAACAGTGGAAACAGTGGCAGACTTTATTTTCTTGGACTCCAAAATCACTGCAGATGGTGATTGCAGCCATGAAATTAAAAGATGCTTACTCCTCGGGAGAAAAGTTATGATCAACCTAGACAGCATATTAAAAAGCAGAGACGTTACTTTGCCAACAAAGGTCCGTCTAATCAGGGCTATGGTTTTTCCAGTGGTCATATATGGATGTGAGAGTTGGACTGTGAAGAAAGGTGAGCACCGAAGAACTGATGCTTTTGAACTGTGGTGTTGGAGAAGACTCTTGAGAGTTCCTGGACTGCAAGGAGATCCAACCAGTCCATCCTAAAGGAAATCAGTCCTGGGTGTTCACTGGAAGGACTGATTTTGAAGCCAAAACTCCAATACTTTGGCCACCTGATGCAAAGAACTGACTCATTTGAAAAAACCCTGATGCTGGGAAAGATTGAAGGCGGGAGGAGAAGGGGATGACAGAGGATGAGATGGTTGGATGGCATCACTGACTCAATGGACATGAGTTTGAGTAAACTCCGGGAGTTGGTGATGGACAGGGAGGCCTGGCATGCTGTAGTTCATGGGGTCACAAAGAGTCAGAAACGACTGAGCGACTGAACTGAACTGATGGCCCCTATTGGGCGTCTCAAGTGGCTCTACTGGTAAAGAACCTGCCTTTCAATACAGGACATGTAAGAGATTCAGGTTCGATCCCTGGGTCAGGAAGATCCCCTGGAGGAGGGCACAGCAACCCACTCCAGTATTCTTGCCTGGAGAATCCCATGGACAGAGGAGCCTGGCGGGTTCGCAGAGTCAGACATGACTGAAGCGACTCAGCATAGCACACACATGGCCCTTTTTGTCCCATCTGCTAAGAAAGCTGGATTTTCATCACTTTGAGCCACAGCCTGGCCAAATACCAATCCCAGTTTCCCTCCATCTTCCCTGCGCCAGTTTCCAAGTTAGGATTTAGAGCAGGTTGAACGGTGGGCCCCAGAAAGAGCTGTCACATCAAACTCCTGAAGTCTGTGAACTGTGACCTTATTTGGAAAAGGGGGTCTTTGCAGATGTAATTAGCTATCTTGAGATGAGATTATCCCGGATTATCTAAATCCAGTGACAAATGTCCTTATTAGAGGCATGCAGGAGAGACAGGGAGGCGTGGAGAGGCCAGGGGAAGACCAAGGCAGCAATGGGGTCTCTCTGCCAGAGGAGGCCAAGCCTTGGCGGCAGTCATCAGAAGCTCGGAGAGAGGTCTCTCCCCACAGCATCTGGACGGGGTTGGGTTGGGGTGGGGTCGGTGGCCCTGCCAGCAATTTGGTTTCCTGCTGTCCAGGCGAGAGTCAAATACATAATGAAGGCCATTCACCGAAAGACATCAAATACATTCAAATTCAGGAGGTCCTAGCAATAATGTTTTTAAAAATCCCTGACTTTAAAAAAATCTCTTTGGAAGTTGGCAGAGCACCAGTTCATTATTCCAAAAACTGAAAAATAAACAGAAAGGATGCAGCACTGATCCTGCCTTTCCTATATGAGCTGTGTTTCGGGCTGACCCGGGAGCTGAGGAAGGGGGCTTCCCTGGTGGCTCAGTGGTAAAGAATCTGCCTGCCAGTGCAGGAGACACAGATCCGGCCCCTGGTCCGCAAGATCCCACATGCCCCGGAGCAGCTACGCCCTTGCATCACAGCTATTTGAGCCTGTGCTCAAGAGCCTGGGAACCACAACTGAAGCCCGTGTGCCCCAGAGGCTGTGCTCCGCAAGCAAGAGATGCCACCGCAGCGAGAAGCCAGAGCACCACCCCAGAGGGCAGCTTCTGCTTGCGGCAGCTAAAGAGAAGCCTGCAGAGCGGCGCAGACCCCGCACGGCCAAAAGCAACTAAATAAAAGCTCAGAAAGAGTCGATGAAGAAAGTTCTTCCTTCAGGAGGATTCCAGAAAACAGGCAGAAAGAAAATTAGAATTGGATGAGCCCTGATTCGCAATCCTTAGTGAGTAATGGAGCTCGGCTATGATCATTTTGGGCAGGTAAAGTTATCCTGTGAAAGACAGGCGGGGATTTCCGTAATGAGTAGGTAGGTCAGGCTGCCCATAGCCAAGGTCAGCGGTCAGTGCTAGGACTGACTGGTGCTTCCTGTCTCGTGATGTGCTGGGACGTTCACAGCACCACTCGTGAAGCAGCCTCGCTGACAAGTCGGACCTTCGTCTGACCAAGGCTGAGCGCCACCTGCCAGTTTCCAGAACACAGAGAGGAAAGCAGGACACGTGAGTGGCGCCAGCAGGACGGAATCCAGCCAGATCCAGGGTGCAGACGGGCTGCAGAAACACGATCTGTGTCTTCAACAGCTAGATGGCTGGGGAGAAAGCCGCGGGCGCAGAATGGAGAGCGGTGTAAGAGACACGGAACCAAATACTCGGATCATCTCTCCAGCAAATTAAACATAAAATGACATTTATCAGACAATCCGCAAACATGAACACTGACCAGATATTAGATACTGGTGAAGAATTGTTACGCCAGCATGTGACCCCGTTACTGTGATTCTGTATAAAAACACCAACAGGGAATTCCCTGGCGACGGTCCAGTGGTTAGGACTTGGCGTTTTCATTGCTATGGGCATGGGTTTGATCCCTGGTCAAGGATCTAGACCCCTGTGAAGCACACAGTGCAGCTACAGAATTTTTTTTTTTTTAAAAAAAGGACATATTTATAGTGAAACAACATGACGCCTGGGACTAGTAGGTATCAGTTTTTCATGACCTGTAATTCACTTTTTCAAAATCGTTTTTGTGAAATCTGACCCACAGGATTATGCATCAAACACGAAGGGACAGCTTACTGCAAAGCTGTCGAGTCAGGACCTACGTAACCAGGGCCAGGTCAAGGGTCAGAACTTGACAAGCGGCTCGTTCGCTTTGGCTCTGTGGCCCAGCCCTGTTTCTGTAGGTACTGGAGTTCACTCCTCTTCACTGTGGTGAGTAGTCCTCTGTGTGAACACGCCCCAGTTCACGCCCCCATTCTGATGATGATACATGTCGGGTGAAAGGAAAATGTTGGTCACTGAGTCGTGTCCAACTCTTTGCGACTCCATGGACCGTAGCCCACCAGGCTCCTCTGTCCATGGGATTTCCCAGGCAAGAGTACTGGAGTGGGTCCCCATTTCCTTCTCCAGAGGATCTTCCTGACCCAGGGACCAAACACGGGTCTCCTGCATTACAGGCAAATTCTTTACCATCTGAGCCACCAGGGAAGCCCCTTAGAACATTTTAGCCTCATTAAAAACAACCCCAGTGACTTTCCTGGTGGCCCACTGTTTAGGAGCTTCCCTCGTGGCTCAGATGGTAAAAGCATCTGCTTGCAATGTGGGAGACTCGGGTTTGATCCCTGGGTGGGGAAGATCCTTTGGAGAAAGAAATAGCAACCCTCTCCAGTACTCTTGCCTAGAAAATTCCATGGATGGAGGAGCCTCGTGGCCTCAGTCCATGGGGTCGCAAAGAGTCGGACACAACTGAGCAACTTCACTTTCACTTTCACTTTTTCTTTCCAAAGGTTAGGAATCCACTTGTCAGTGCCAGGGACGCAGGTACACTCCCTGGTCAGGGAACTAAGAGTCCATATGCTGCAGGGCAATTAGGCCCACACACCTCAACAGAGAACCAGCAAACCCCAACCCCACCTCAAAACAAAGAGAAAGCAACCTTGAACCTATTAGCTATTACCCTGCATTCTCTCCCGACCTCTGCCTCAGCATCTGTTGTTGTTCAGTTGCTAAGTTGTGTCCGGGTCTGTGACCCCGTGGACTGCAGCACTCCCAGCTTCCCTGTCCTTCCCTATGTCCCAGAGCTCAGTCAGATTCATGTTCATTGAATCGGTGATGCTGCCTAATCATCTCATCCTCTTCTTCTTCCGCCCTCAATCTTTCCCAGCATCAGGGTCTTTTCCCATGAGTCAGCTCTTCACATCAGGTGCCCAAAGCATTGAAACTCCAGCTTCACCATCAGTCCTTCCAGTGAATATTCAGGCGTGACTTCCTTTCGAATTGACTGGTTTGATCTCCTTGCAGTCCAGGGGACTCTCAAGAGTCTTCTCCAGCATCACAATTTGAAAGTATCAATTCTTTGGTGCTCAGCCTTCTTTAAGGTCCACCTCTCACAAAACCAGCCCTAGGCAGGCACTGATCTACTTTCTGTCTCCCTAGGTTTCCCTATCCTGGACATTTTATATCATTGGAATCATACAATGGTCTTTGGTAACTGACTTGTCTCACGTTGCATACTGTTGGCAAGATTCATCCATATTGAAGCATGTATCAGTATTTCATTTTTCAAAAGATGACTAAACAGTCTTTCATTGCATAGACCTACACTGATTCTCAAGCAGTTGCTACTGGTTTGGCTGGATGGTCAAGGGCTTGGGAAGAAAAGGACTGGGAGCTTAATGACAAGGAGATCTGGAGAAGAGACCCAGGAGGGACTCACAAAGGACAGAGATCATATCTGTATCCTTGGTGGACACATGTCTCCCAGGCCCGTCCAGTGCAGAGAAGGCTGTCAATATCAGATGGACACAGTATGAGAGACAAATGTGTCTCCTGACAGCCTGACACAGGTGGCCGGCAACCAAAGGGTGGAGCTGGGGGAGGCCCTCTGACAACGCCTCACATCAGTTCTAATTCTGCCCACATCTCTGAGCTCTGACACTTGGAAAGTGGATTCTCCAGCGGGGGTGGGGATGGGGGAGGAATGGGCCCCCCAGGGAGAACGTCAATGGCTCTTTGATGTGGAAGATGAGCCTGCCACTTAAATCTGGGCCTCCTGATACCATCCAATCAGAATGCTGACAAGTGAACCCACCTGACCAACTGGGGTGATGGAGCCCTAACACCAAGAAGAAGGTGAGTCATTCTGCACACTAGGGTTGAGGGCAGGAAAAACTATGCTGAGGACCCAGAGGGCTCTCCCCAGGGCATGAGCATGTTAGCGTTTCTATCAGCAGCAGCAAAGTGCATGGAAAGTTGTAGTCACCAAAGACAGACAGATAGACAGGTGGACAGACAGACAGATGATAGAGATAGGTAGATGATAGAGAGAGAGAGAGATAAGATAGATAGATAGATAGATAGATAGATAGATAGATAGATAGATAGATAGATAGATAGATAGATAGATAATAGATATAGATAGATTGATAGGAGGACACTTGAGAGTTTGCGCCCTTCAGGAATGCAGGTATAAGTCATCCCACTAAATAAACCTCAACCAGCTGAGATGCTGCTGAAGGCAAAGGAAACCCCTTCTGACTGTTACAGAAACAAGGACAAAAAAAAAAAAAAAGAAACAAGGACAGTAACAACTACTCACAGTAACAACTATCTCCACCTGCCTGTTAGGTATGAACATATTTGGACCCAGCTCTTCTTCTATTTCCTCACCTTCCTTACGACTTTCAATACAGTTTTGTTGGAAGTTAACTTTGCAATTTAGTTTCAGCTGAAAGAATATTCAGACAGAAGGAGACTGAACAGGAAAGTAATTAACCTAGCCCAGAAAAGGATACCATCACCGGTAGGACTTTGTACTTCCTCTATTTGGGGAGAAGACTGTCTCACTCTTTTTTTTTAAATTTTTTTAAATTTAAGTATAGTTGATTTACAGTAGTTCAGGTATTAGAAAACTGATTCAGCATATATATATATATATATATATATGTTCTTTTTCAGATTCTTTTCCATTATAGGTTATTACAAGACACTGAATATAGCTCTCTGTGCTATATACAGCAGGTCCTTGTTTATCTATTTTATTTATAGTAGTGTGTCTCTGTTAATCCCAAAATCCTAATGTATCCCTCCCCACCTTTCCACTTTAGGAACTATAAATTAGTTTTCTATGTCTCTGAGTCCATTTCTGTTATGTAAATAAATTCATTTGTATCATTTTTTTTTTGATTCCACGTATAAGTGACATCATATGATATTTGTCTTCTCTATCTGGCTTACTTCACTTAGAATCATGGTCTCTGTGTCCATCCACGCTGCTGCAAATGGCTGAGTAGTATTCCACTGAATATATATACACCACATCTTCTTTATTCATTTGTCTGTTGATGGTTAGACAATTCCATTCTCGTATGAAAGATAGTCACATCGTATCAGGCAGAAGTAGAAACTTAGGTTTTTGTCTGATTTGCTTTTGTTATATAGAAGCTCAAATGTGTGAGAAACGTGTGGATGGAGGCTGAATAAAGAGATGCCAGTGAGGAAGGTTTTGCCTGTGCCCATAAACCTTTGCCATGAACCATAGATCTAAAAACATCCTTCACAGCCTGCTTTGTGAGGCAGGGACCAATGGGCTCCATCAGGAAAGGGTGCTGGAGGCAGACAGAAAGGGAGAGGAGAGAGAGGAACCCACTTCGTCTCTGCTTCCTGCCGGCAGCTGGCAGCTCCCTGGGCCACAATTCTTCCTATTTTTCCTGAAGCAGCAGCTGAATCCAGTTTGTAGTTTCTCCAACGAGCACAAAGTCCACTTCATCCTGCTGCTGCTCGGGGCCGGTGGCTGGCTGGCACCCCATCCTTGGGGTCTGGGTCTCACCCTGCTGGGACCCTACTCTTGGTGCAGAGACACCAGCTCCAACTGCCAGCGCCCCGTCCTCAAAAGTCTGAGTTGCAGCTCTTTGGCGTCCCTTCTCTGACTTTCCAAATGTTCATAATTCCACCCTCTTTGCTCTGGTCCTCTGCTTCCTGAAGTTACCACCTTGAGTTACTTCAGAGGTTTTTATTTTAACCTTGCTAACAAGTGACCCTGTTAACACCTTTGTACCTAATGTGCAATCCCTTCTATTAATTTCTCTCTGGTCAAATCACTGGTGTGACTTCTGTCTTCCAGTAGGACCCTGACTAAGTCCCTCATCAGTGATACGTATTATCAATTTCTTCTCACCTCTGTGACTTTCCTTTTCACTAATTTTAAAAATAAGCTTTTATGCTTTAATTTGGGATGGTTTTAGATTTACAGAAAAACTGCAAAGACAATAAAGAGTTCCCATATACCCCACAAATACACCATATATATGTACATTTTCTTGTATATGCATTTGAGACTCTAAACTTCCTTCCAGGAGTGATTTTAACTGCATCCCACAAGTTTTGATATATTGTATCTTTATCACCATTCCATTAAAATAGTTTAAAATTTGTATTGTGAGTTTCTCTTTGACCCATGAGAAATTCAGAGGTTGCTTTTTGGTACCCTTGAGTGGGGTCGAGAATATATTTCAAAATAATCAAATATATGGGTTTTCTTCTAGTTATCTTTTTATTGCTGCTTTATAGACTACGTTTCCTGTGACCCTTTCCAGGTAGGACTTAAATGCTTTGAAACGTATTGAAACTAATTTATGGTCTGGCGTGTGATCAGCTTCTGTGTACGTTCTGTGTCCTTGCAAAGAAAGTCAAGAACGTGCAACCTGTGATGGCGGGCTCAGTGTTGAACGAAGGTCCCTTGTGTCCACTTCCTTAATTAGCGTAGGGGGAAACCATAAAACTGAAAGTTCAGTAAGGAAAGGGGCAGATACGAAAAGAGAGTGTTATTGGAATACGATTTGGAGGCCGGGTGCGGAAGAATGGGGACCTGGCCCGGCTGGTTGACAGGGGTGAGTGGGATGACTGGACTGGGGACAGCATGTAATTACTAAAAAATAACTGTATCGATCACTAGGAGCAAGAATGCTAGTAGCAATAACAACAGCAGTGGCGGAAGTACGCGAGTGTTAGTCGCCCAGTAGTGCCCGACTCTGCGGCCCCCATGGACCGCAGCCACCAGGCTCTTCTGTCCATGAGATTTCCCTGGCAAGAAGACGGGAGTGGGTTGCCATTTCCTTCTCCAGAGGATCTTCCCGACCCAGGGACTGAGCCCAGGATTCCTGCACTGAAGGCAGATTCTTTACCGACTGAGCTACAAGGGAAGCCCCAGAAGTACGCAAGCAGCAACACAAAGAGACGACCAACATGGTGCAAAGACCGACAGTAACGGTGGGAGGTCAGCCTCCCGCGGCAGCCCCTGCTCGAGCAGGAAGTCCCGGCCCGCCCCCGGCCCCGCCCCGCGGAGCCATCGATGACTCCGGCTCGGCGCGCCCACCTGCCTGGCCTCGGCGCTCGGCTCGGCATGCCTGCGGCGCTGCCATGGAGACGCAGCCCGCCGCCCGCTGGCGCCGCCCCGCGCGCCCCCGAGGCCCCGCCGCGCGGGTGGCCCGGGCAGGACGACTCGGGGCGCGGACCAGGTGACCGGGCGGGCCGCGGGGGGACGCGGGCCGGGTCACCGGGGGCTGCGGGGCGCCGCCGGGCGAGTGGGCGCCCGGGATGCTGGGGAGGCGGTGGGGACGCGCCCTGGGCGGGGCCGGGGGGGACGCTCAGCGGGTCGCGAGGACGTGGCTGGGCGATGGGGGTGCGGGTCACACGGAAGGGACAACTTGCGTGGCTGGGAGAGCCAGGGCTGGGCCTACTGTGGATGCGCCCTGTTCGGTTTTCCCCTGACGTCATTTTCCTTCGGGTTCAGGGCCCTCCCGGCTGCTCGGAGGAGAAAGGGGGCGCTGGGTGGGTACCAGCGTGCCCAGTGTGGGCAGGTCCCTTCTGCGCCCCTTCAGATTCTTAGAACTTATTTCGCAGCTCTCCCTGGACATTAGCTCTCCAGTAAGGGGTTTCCCCAGTACCACCCCCCGTAGTTCACAGAAGAACTAGGATGAGGCATCCTTCTGCTTCTTAAACCCAAGCTCACTGCGTCACCGGGGAGCAACCGAAGTAGTGGGAGCCTGGGGCTGGGTGGCTTGGTTTAAGGGCTGTGATCCCAAGAGTTAAGGAGGATCCCCTGCCATAAACCGTGCCAGCACCGCTGGGGTCCTTCCCTCTCCTGACACCTGACAGCAGGTTCGTTTCTTTGTAGCCTCACCTTGCGGAGGAGCTGAAGGCTAGGCAGAAGGCGGCACTGCACAAAAAGCTGGTCCACATCCCTGCAGGGATCAGACCGCCTCTGCGCTGCTGAAAGCTGACCCAGGCACAGATCAGGAGGGCAGTTCGTACAGAAGCTGCTGTCGGTTTCTGCCTAGTTTACAATGTCTTTTCACACGGGACAGCGGATCTCTCTCTTCAGATGCAGTGGTGTGAGTCGTGGTGTTGGACTCGCAGTGGACACCTGACAAGTCCCCCCCGGGGTGAGGGCCTCGTCCCTGTCATCGGCACACCTGACTCAGAGCACAGACCCGTCACCGGGACACGCTGACCTGCCTGCCGACTCACGCGTGGCTCTTGGCGGTCTTCAGAATGCTTGGAGACTCCTCTCCAGTTTCTTCTCAAAGAGCCCTCATAAAGGGTGTTGCCTGCAAATGGCCTGAGTTCCTCGTTACCATTAAGTTAAAGAAGGAATCCTCACACCCAGCTGCTGAAAACCTTCTTCATTAGTGGCATTTAGTGCAGAGCAGGTGGCCCAGGAGAAGGGAGGCTCTAGCCAGTGATGAGTGGCCGCGTCCCGCTGGCAGAGAAAGCTCTGTCTGAAAGCTACGCCCGGCTCCGGTACCGGGACACTTCCCTGCTCATCTGGCAACAGCAGCAGCAGAAGCTGGCATCCGCGCTGCCCGGGACGTACCTGAGCAGGAGCCGAAGCATGTGGTACTCACAGTATGGGAACGAGGCCATCCTTGTCCGGGACAGAAACAAGCTGGATGTCTCACGGGACACAGGGCAGTCCAAGTTTTGTTCTATAATGTGACTCTGGGGTGAACATCTGAGTGCAGGCACCAGGCTGCCTTGCTGACCCCCCAGCCCTCACTGGGAGATTCTGACAGGGAATGTGAAGGCTGAGCTGTGATAGAACCCCCGAACCCCAGAGGTGGCACCTCGCCCGCTCGCTGTCGGGGTGATGGGCGGACTTCTGGACCCCATCCTGAGCCTGCAGGCACCGCAGGCCTGGCTAGATGCTGTCTTGGTCATGCTTCCAAATAAGTCACGCGAGAGATACCCCAGGTACAAACAACCTTTTCACATTCTTACAGGTTGTCTCTAGTATTCCCTTCTGCCTGGTAAAGAATGGGTCAAATCTAAAAAAAGAAAAAAGAACTGGCATCATGTAGGATTGGAAATCCATTGGCAGGACCACAGTGGTTTTACTCTAAACAGGTCATTGGCAGCAGCATTTCAGCAAGAACTCTGTGGCACTTGAGTTTGAGTCTAGTTACCAAAGCGATCATTGCCCACGATGCACCGTGATGGCTTCTACGCTAGCTTCCTGATGCTCGGGGCTGTGGGCAAAGGCATCCGAAAAAATTAGGTAGGGAAACCCCCAATTATGAAGTTACACCTCAGGTTTAATCACAGAGCTGAAATAGGCAGGTTCTCAGCCGACAGCAGCCCAGCCTCTGCTCTGGGGCTGTAGCCCGCCCCCCGCCCCGCCCCGCCCCGCCCCCGGCCACCTGCAATGTTTGATGTGTGTCGGGCCCCACCCCCACCCCCCGTGTGGGCAAGTTCATGAGTCAGTTTAAAGGGATTTGCTGTAATTAAAGTCTATGTGGCAAGGCGAATGCCAAGGTGTCTTGAAGCTGAATTTTCTTTTTAAATAAATCTTCAGGCAGCTCCTTCCTTCCTCACTCTGTATTTATTTCAGTCTGTTTGTTCATAATGTCCTACCTTGGCCTCCAGGGTTTTTGTTTGTTTACAACAGTAACGTCGAACAATTGCTAAGAACCGCAGGGCAGGCAGCACTCCGCGGAGCCCACAGCTGGGCAGAGAGATGCACACAGTGCACCCAGCGCTTCCGTGAGTGTGGTTCCTCATGCAGGCGTGCAAGCCAGTCAGCACACAGCATCCAGCAGGGGAGGGCCGGGCCAGACTGCATTCCCCAAAGGTCACACATCCAGCCAGAGGCCTGGTCCTGGCTGATAGAGCCTCGGCTTGCTTGCCGCCTGCGGCCGGGAGGCTGGAAGAGAGTTCCTTTAAGTGGCTCCCCGAGGTGAAGAGGAAGCCTGTCTCATGTAGAGTTGGGCCTGTGCAGTAAAGGCTTGCCCGTCCAGGCACCCGGACACTGGAATCCCCCAGGAGAAAGGCCTTGTCGGCATCTCTGCAGTCCTCCGACTTAAGTCCAGCTCGGGAAGGAAGCAAACTTGACTTAGCTGGAATGCCTGTGCCTCCCCCTAGAGTGATCCAGGAACGGGCTGTGGCTGGTTGGCTGCAGTCACAGAGGTGGTGGCCGGGCAGCAGAGCAGGCACTGGTCAGGGCATGCAGGTGGCCACGTGCCCGGGGCTGCTAGGACATGGCTGCTTGGTGAGCAGGGAGCCTCCTTGCCTCAGGGAAGCCTGGGCACCTGGCCTTCCCCGCCGGGGCTGGGACACCGAGGTAGATGTGCTCAGTACCTGGCCTTGGGGAGCTCAGGCTGGGTGCCATGTGCCAAGGGAATATAGGGGCAGGAGGCCTCGGGCCTGCAGAGCACACCCGCAAGGCCTGGCTGCAGCGGTCACGTTCAGGGAGCAGCGTCAGAGCCGGCACTTGTCTCGACACCTCCTTGGTCCCTTGCCGCCAGGTTCCGAGCCGCCTAGAAGAAACCTCAGCGTGTACACCACCCGATGCGGTTTCTTGAAAACATCCTCGGGCCAGCCGGACGAGCACTGGATCTCAGGAAGCACCTCAGTGTAGACAGAGGGCCCAGTGGGAGCGGCAGACAGATGACCGGGTTGGGGGGGGGCCTGCAGGTCAGCCACGGGGGCAGCCGCTGTGCAAGCCACTGGCCGGGGTCCTGGGGCCTCCCCGACCTGGGCTGAGGACCAGAGCCACTGGGCCCGCTGAGACCCCTCGCATGCTCCGGGCATTCCCACCGGGAGCTACATGATGTCAAAACGAGGGCCCCCTCCCCCATCACACCAGCCAGGGGAGTGCTGGGAGCCCAGAAAGCAGAGACGGCGCCTCTTTTTTTTTTCCTTTTATTATGAAAACAAAACAAACGCCCCAGGAGAAGGGTCCATGATCACCAGAAACAGTACTTTCTACCACTTTTATTCTGTCGTGATGAGGCCAGCACTGCAGTAAACAAGCTAAAACTACTTACATCGGACTCATTTTCAGTAACTGACATTTACAGGAATATACTAGAAACGGCACTAAAAATTTAAGAAAAGTTACGGTAAACTTGCATGCACATCATACAGAAAAGTAACATTTTAAATATAAAAAAAGGAAAACTTCCTGGAAGTGTTATGCCAGTATCAGGGAACAGCGCTACACCAAATGTAACGAATCCTTTATTGTGGGCGGTGTTCCCCTCCCCCCCAAACTGTAAAAGATGTGAATGTTGCAAAAGAACAAAAACAAAAAACAAACAAAAAAGAAAACGCATCTTAACAGTCTGTAAGCAAGATGAGTGAGCAAGGGTTTCTGGAATTCAGTTCACAGCCGAAGCCACCCTCTCGGCCCCCAGGGGTTGGGGGAAATGTTTGAAAGCCACAATATCGAGTCCTGCACGGGTGCGACCTGCTGAACACAGTTCCTAACCCTCTAGTTCTAGGAAAACTAGAACAACTCCACTTGCCCAACACAAGAGAAATGGAAACAGCAAACACCCATAGGCTGACGTCAGGGGGTGGAGGGAGTCCCCCCAAAACTCTGAAATCAGTTTTGAGTCTGGACAGAAAACCTTAAAAAAAAAACCAATGACCTACAATCGCTCAGTTCTCCAGCAGCATCAAAGCCAGCAGATCTTTCAGCGGAAAGGAGCAGAGGTGGCTGAGAACCCCTCCCGCACCCCGAAACCAGTGGACAGGAACCACTCCTGCTGCGCCCAGCACTGGGGCCCCCTGTCCCCCGCCGAGCGGCTAGCAAAGGCGACCCTCCCCACTGACAGCTGGAGGGGCGCCCCCGGGGAGTTCCCAGCACCTCCAGGCCCCTTGGCTTGGATCTGTTTGTCACCCAGACACGTGTCCGCTGCCTGTCGCCCCTGAGATCCTTCTTCAAGACCTTCCAGGGTGTACCAAGTCCTTAAAGTCATAGTTTTTACTCCACTAAAGATCTGTTTAGAAAACACCTTTGAAAAACAGGGCAGCTTTAAAAAAAATGGCAAGTTTAAAATCCATTTATATTTTTATTACAATGAAAAGTTGAACGAACTGGCTCAACACTCACCACAGGTCAGAATCAGCGGCAGTCAGAAAAACGGCAACCCCCCGTCCACGTTTCATCAGGGTCCTACCCCATCAGAGCGCTCCTTAGCTGTCAAGGTTGGTGGCATCCAAGCGGATGTTAGGCGTTTTTAGAACCACCACCTGTTAGGACGCCAACAGCTAGTGCCCTGATCCACCCAGAAGGGCTGTCAGGAAGAACTTGACCCTGGACAAGCGGCGGGGCCGCCCCCAGCCCCCCCCAGCCCCCCCTCCGTGAGGTCCCGTCATTTCTGTGCTAACTGAGAGGCTCCCCCGTGCAGTCTGGAGGGAGGGAGCCCGCCTGGGGCCAGAGGCTCCTCCAGCCTGGAGAGAGACCAGGCCAGCGGGAGCTGGGCCAGGCCGTTGCGGGCTGGAGGCCGGGAGACACGTGGGGCAGCGGGGGCCGCCCCCTCCCTGGAGGTGGGGTGAGGGATGCCCCACTGGGGGCCGTGAACCCCTGGCCAGAGCCACGCGGCTCAGAGCTAGGCAGGCGGTGTGGGTGGGCACCCCGCGCTCAGGGCCCTGCGGCAGCCTCTGGAGAAAACAAAACCGAAACGTAACCTTCTGTTAAACTCTGTATATTATTATTACTTTTTTTTTTTTTTACAATAGAAAGTTAAAAATCAAGATTTAGATTTACTATACATTTCTTTTTCTCGCAGATTACAAAGTTTATATTATATAACTGGGGTTCCCTAAATTGAAGTCCTTTTTAAAACAGTCCTAAGAGAGACCAGAAGTGAATATAAAAGAACTAAATGAAATTTAAAAAAAAAAAAAAAAATGAGAATGTGCTGCAGCCGGAAGTCGTCTATGACCTGTGAGTCTCCAGATTTCACACGCACGCACGCACACGCACACACACGCACACACACACGAGAAAGAACGAGAACGGAAACCCCGCAGCCCCGAGACGAGCACGCGGACGAGGTTGAGCACCGCGCGGGGGCAGGAGGCGGTAGCACCTGGGGCGAGCGGCCCGCGCCCCGCGGGGTCTGGGCTCCCCTCACGCCACGGAAAAGGCCTGCATCTCTGCTCCTTTGTTTCTTTTTTTTTTTTTTTAATGCATTTCTTTTGCGGTTTTGTTTTTCTTTCCTTAAAAAAAAAAAATGACCAATGATGTTAATAAATAAAATATTCATATATACACGAGACTGGGACGATGGTTCCGGAGTGCGTGGCAGCTGCTGGGCTGGGGACACACGTGGGGCTGGCCTTTCGTAGAAAATTGCTGAACCTTTTTTACAAAAAGAGTCTTTTTTTTTTTTTTTAAATCTTTTCTCTTTTTTTTTTTCAAAGTTGAGGTAAAAGTTTCAGTGTTTGGGAACCCTCGTGCTGCCCACGCAGCTCCTGTGTTCCTCCTGGGAGCTCCCAACATCACGGGAGATCAGAAAGACGGGGCTCCTCTGCACGCCCCCTCGCCGGCTCCCCGCCCGCAGAAACTCGGGCTGGGAGCCGCAGGGACCCCTCCTGGCGGGGGCCCAGCCCTGGCCCTCACTAACGGCAGGGGCGGGCCTGGCTGTCCGCAGCCCCTGCAGAAAGAGCTGCCCTCGACGTAAGGGTCAGGGCCCAGGGCCCCCAGAGACGGAGATAAACCCTGTCGGCAAAGCCAACAGCCTTTCCGTGCGGTACCACGTCCGAGACATTTCCTCGGGAGACATTCTCGCTGGGGCTACAGACCAGGTCGGGCTTAAGGAAAGGGGTTCTGCAAGCACCTTCAGACCACACCTCACACGTTTTCCTACGGTTATCAGGTTAGCGTCTGAAGCCGGCATCTCCAAGGGACTTGAGTTCAGTTATGGAGGAAAGACCTTATGCCAATTCACAGCTTCTCAAAGTCTAATGGACACACACAGAAAGATCTCGGTTGACCTATTAAAGCCAGAACTGGAAGATACCATAACACTGAAGTGAAAAGAGAACCTGCACACCATGGAACGAAAGGAGTATATTAACCACCAGAGGGAACACCGCGATGTCCCGGTGGGGCGGCCACCGGCTGCGTCCTGAGCCGCGCGAGTCCCGGGCTCACTCGGAGTCGCTGCTGTCCGAGCTGGATCCGCTGGTGCTGCTGCTGCCGGACTCGGAGGAGCTGCTGCTGCTGAGCCGCGAGGGCCCCCCGGACGCGGCGGAGCCCGACTTCTCTGGGGGAGACGCACAGGTGAGCGGTGCGCACCCCCACACTGGCCCGCCGCCCCGCCATCCACGCGGCCTTTCCTGCAGCCCCCGCGCTGGTTCCACACCCCCGACCCACCCAGATCCTGACCTGGCTGCCTGATAAATGCGACCAAACCCACTGATATGAGTCAACGCGTTGGTGAGGCTGCGGGGAGTCTGTCTGGTGCCTGTACCCTGTTCCCGGCACGGGGCTCCCAGATGCCCCGAGACCTCCTGAGTGAGCCCTTTAGATCATTCCTGAGTTTATGCTAACGAGAGACTGGGGTGGAACCCCCCGTGAGAGCCTCAGCACAGGCTGGTCACCAGGAAGGCCACGTGACTGGAGGGCGGGAACTTCCGGCTCCCCCCGGCCCTGCCCTGCCCTGCCATCCACCCCCCAGCTGGCCACCATCTCCAGGGGAAGGGAACTGGCATCCACTTCTTCCCAGGCCCAAGTGCATTCGGCTTTGCTGGCCTCTGAGCTGTTTCTGCGCTCCCTTCTGACACCAAATGTGTGAGTTCTTCTCACACCAGTTTCCCCAGGCTCCAGCACGCACGAGCTGGGCATCCGTTCCCTCCGAGGGGAGGGGACTGGAGGAGACTGAGCTCTAGAGAAACCCCACGACGCAGCGGGCTCCCAGGTGCTGGGAGGGGCGCCCTAACCCTGAGCCCCCACCCAGCCCTGTGCCTCCCACCCACCTGGCTGACCCCGAGCCATGGCCTTTATGGCAAACCACTGTATGACTCAAACTCATGATTCCCGAATTCTGGGAGCCATTCCAGCAAACTTCCACACCTGAGCAGAGTGTCGTGGGGGTTCCCAATTCACAGCCCGGCAGCCAGAGGTACGGGAGAGGCGGGGGACTTGCACCTGGCGTCTGAGCCCTCACCCGCAGGGTCTGCACCATCCCCGAGGAGACAGCGAACTGAACTGAACTGAACGGCTGGACGCCCAGCTCGTGCCGGAGCCTGGAGAACTGGCGTGAGAGGAACTCACACAGCGGGTGTCAGAAGTGAGGGGAGAACCAGCTCAGAGGCCAGAAAAGCCGAACGCACTCGGGCCTGGGAAGAAGTGAGTGCCACCAACCAAGAGGCCCTGATGGGCTGTGGGGGGCGGGGGCCGTCCACCCAGGCAGGCGGCTCTGAGCTGCAACTGCGTGCCCACCTGCCCTGCCCTCCCCAGGGGGGAGGGCCCTGAGGCCCACCCTGGCACCGGGCAAGCAGGTCAAGGCTGTGGCAGCCAGCTGCTACATGGCCAAGACTGAGCCTAGAATCTGACCACCACCTGGGTAGGAAAAAAGGTACGTGCCCTTTCTCACAGGCTACAGAGAAAGGAGGCAAGGGGAGTCGAATCACCTGCTCACCTAACCTGAGGCCCCGAAGTCCATAAAGCGCGCGGTCCGGGGCTGGAAGTCAGCCCCTCTCCCTGCCTGAGATCAGGAAGCTCACTGCTGGGGGCCAGGACCCCCCGAAGCTGCATGGTGGGACCCCAGTCCCTCCCAAGTCACGGAGTCCAGCCCCCCACAGACTGCGACCGGGCCCTTCCAAAACGCCTGCTCCCAGGGGCTCCACGGAGTGGCGCTTTCCCACATGCCTGCCACCTGCTCAGCCTCGGGGCCCCATCCGCAGGTAAGGAGATCAGGGTTTCGGGGGGTCGACAGCCTGCTCTGGGGCACGCAGCGCGCTGTGCGGTGGGGCCACAGCACCGACCCGCGGCCCTCCCCCTGCCCCGAGCAGCACGGGGGCGGCCCTACCTCTCTTGGCCGGCTTTTTGCTGTTGCTCAGCTGCCCGCTGACATCCTGCAGCCGCCTCTCTAGCTCCTTCTTCTTCTCCTGAGCCAGCTCCTCCTTCGACTTGGCCGCCTGCTTCTTCCCGCTCGTGGCTGTGGGAGAGCAGGGCGCTGTGGCTGCGGGCAGGGCGGGTGGGCGGCCTCTGGATGGCACAGGCCCCACGGGTGGATGCCCAGCCCGCCAAGGCAGAGCCCCTGCCCGCCCGGACGGAGCGCCTGCCATAGGCAAAGCTCTGGAACTGTCTCAGAACTCCTGAGGTGGGCCGGACCAACCCCCACTGCACGGGGGTTACTTGAAGCCCTGACCTCCCCCCCACCCCTCCTGGTTTTCGTTCACGGTGGCCGAGGCTCTCCCGAGGCTCCCCCTGGAGCCCAGTCCACCGCCTGGCACACCTGCGCCAGCACCGCTGAGTCCACAGGCCACTTACCGAGGGTCAGATGTGCCAGGACCGCAGAGGGCGGCAAGATGCTCCGCCCAGAAGGCTGCCCCCCTCAGAGCAAGTGAGGGGCAAGCGGCCCGAGGGGACCACGTGCAGGAGCGGTGCACCCTGGGTGCCCCTCAGGGCTGCCGGGGGCTTGCCCTTCCTCTCACTCCCCAGGAGCCACTGACCCAGGCAGCGACTCATTCCCGTCCAGTGAATCGGGAGCCAGTGCAATCGCCCACCCTGGGAGGCCTCTGGACCCTCAACCCCAGGCAAGGGAACCGGTCTGCCGAGGCAGCGAGCCAGCGGCAGGCGAGCTGCAGTCAGACCCTAAATAGAGGCCTCAGCCAGCACCTGCGTGAGCACGGCTGGAGCCGGCCCCCAGGCCCTGCCCGCACCGGTGAAGGCGGGGGCACACGAGCGCGGCCCACCTGCCCAGGGGCGGGGGCTAATCAGGGGTCCCGCCTGCGTTAGTGAAGGCCGGGGCCCAGGAGCAGGGGGAAGAAGGGTTCTGGCTGGGGAGGGGCTGGCGGCCAGTCTCAGCTAAGCCCCGCACCCTGGGGTGAGCAGATGGACGCTGTGCCCTGGGGACGTGAGGCAGAAGACGGGGGAGGAGCCCAGAGCCCGCGACCCGTTCCTCCTCTCCGGGCTGCCTGGTTGGGGACGGAAGGAGGGATGGCGGGGGGCGCGGGGGTGGCGGCCAGAGAGCGGTGGGCGGCAGGAACGCACTTTGCCCGGCAACTTACAGAATGGCTTCCTTTGCTTTTTCTGTAAACAAGACTTGACGTATCTCTCCAGCTCCCGCAGCGTGGTGGGCTTCAGGGTCTCGAAGTCGATCTCGATCTCGTCGGGGTTGGAGTCCCGCAGCGAGGGCTCCCGCGACTGGATGATGTGCACCACGCGGCCCAGCTTCTCCCCCGGCAGCCGGTTGATGTCCAGGCTCAGCTGCCGCTTCTCATCGTAGCTCATGGGCAGCCCCTCCTCCTCCTCCTCCGAGTCGTAGGAGGCCGACGCCTGCTTGCCGCCCTTCTTCGGCTGTCTGAGGCAGAAGGCAAGGGCAGTCACGGCGCGGCATCCCAGCCCCCACCCAGCCCCTGCCCGCACCACCCCGCTCCGCTGAGCTCCACCCCCAAGACCCTGGCCCTCGTCCTCCCCAGGACCAGGCTCTCTTTCCAAGGAGCAGCCCCAGCGGCACCCAGACAGAGGAGCCGGGCCACCACCCAGGGATGCACCTGCATCTCCAGGGACGTGGAAGACCCTGCTCCAGAGATCAGAGGCCCCACCAGCTCAGGGAGGCCTTGGCCAGGAAACAGCCACAGCGGGCGGCTCCCCTCACTGTCCCACAGGCATCTCAAGTGCAACAGGTCAAACTCCGTTCTCAAATAACCCAAAGAAGGCAGGGAACGGAACCGAGGAAGGGACAGACAGAAAATAACCTAACGGTGGACAGAAACCCTTGACAGCGTATTCAAAAGCAGAGACATCAATTTGCCGGCAAAGGTTCGTCTAGTCAAAGCCATGGTTTTCCCAGTTGTCACGTATGGATGTGAGAGTTGAACCATAAAGGAGGCCGAATGCCGAAGAATTGATGTTTTAGAACTGTGGTGTTGGAGAAGACTCTTGAGAGTTCCTTGGACTGCAAGGAGATCAAATCAGTCCATCTTAAAGAAGATCAGTCCTGGGTGTTCACTGGAAGGACTGAAGCTGAAGCTCCGATATTCTGGCCACCTGATGCGAAGAGCCGACTCATGAGAAAAGACCCTGATGCTGGGAAAGATTGAGGGCAGGAGGAGAAGGGGACGACAGAGGATCAGATGGTTGGATGGCATCACTGATCCCATGGACATGAGTCTGAGCAAGCTCCGGGAGACTGTGAAGGATAGAGAAGCCTGGCGGGCTGCAGTCCACGGGGCCACAAAGAGTCAGACACAGCTGAGCAAGTGAATGACAACAGATGGAAATCCAACTGCATCAATAATTACATTAAATATAAATCATCTAAATACACAAATTAAAAGGAACAGATGGTCAGACTGGGTAAGAACCAAGACCCAATTTATAGGCTGTCTACACAAACCCCTCTTTAAAATAACAGAGGTAGGTTAAAAGTAAAAAGATAGGGGTAAAATATCCCATGTATATATTAATCAAAAGAAAACTGCAGTAGCTGTAAAAACTTCAGACAAAGTAGACTTCAGAAAAGGAATTTTGTCAGGAAAAAGAGAGATGCTGTGTGATGACAAAATGTCAGCTGGGCCAGAAGACAGCACAGTCCTACACGTGTGTTCATCTGAAACCAAGCCTCAAAATATATGAACAAAAACTGACAGAAATAAAGGGAAACAGGAAAATACGCAATTCTACTTGGAGAATTCAATAATTCTCTCTCGGTAATTAACAACCAATTAGCAAGAAAACAGATGCTCCCAACACCACTATCAACTAAATTAACGTAACTGACATGTTTTTGTCTGTTTGGGGTTTTCAGATTTTTTTTGCATATACATGTATCTATACTCTTCAAACTCTTTTCCCGTTTATGTCATTACAGAATATCAAGCCGAGTTCCCTGTGTTATACCGTAGGTCCTAGTTGGTTAGCTATTTATTTCTTCTCCAAATGCCCTCTTTATCATTCATTTATTTTTGGTTACGCTGGGTCTTTGCCGCTGCGTGTCGGCTTTTTCTAGTTGCGAGTGGACTCTTGTGATGGAGCATGGGCTCTAGGGCGTGTGGGCTTCAGTGGTTGTGGCACACAGGCTCAGCTGCTCCGTGGCACGTGCGATCTCCCCTGATCGGGGTCGAACCCGTGTCCCCTGCATTGGCAGGCAAATTCTTTACCTCTGAGCCAGGGGAAGCCCGGTTATCTAAGCAGTGTGCACACGTCAATCCTACACTCCCAATGTATCCCCCTCTTCCACCTGTCCCCTCCCCGCCAACCCCAGATTCATCCTCCAAGTCCATGAGTCTGTTTGTTTTGTAAGTAAGTTCATTTGTGTCTTTTTTTTTAGATTTTTTTTAAAATCTTCTAACTGACATTTATATAACACTCCACCGAACATCAGAAGAATACACATTCTTTTCAAGTATACATGGAATGTTGACCAAGACAGACCATATTCTGGGCCATAAAATAGATCTTAACAAAAATTTCAAAATGCTGAAAACATACAAAGTATGTTCTCTGACCCTGGAAATCAGTAACTGAAAAATATATCGAATAATCTCCAGATATCTGTAAGTTAAACATACTTTTAAATAGCCATGGTCAAAAAGGAAACCTGAAGAGAATTAAAAAATATTCG
Organism: Cervus elaphus; assembly: GCF_910594005.1. Taxonomy (NCBI): domain Eukaryota; kingdom Metazoa; phylum Chordata; class Mammalia; order Artiodactyla; family Cervidae; genus Cervus; species Cervus elaphus. Next base: position 2,289,751 of record NC_057825.1, on the reverse strand, counting down.
GAACTTAAATGAAATCACAACAAGTCACATTTGTGAGGAATATACAGCCAAAGCAGTGTTTAGATGCAAACTTATAGCACTAAATGCTTATATTGGAAAAGAAGGTCTGGAACTTCCAGGGGTTAAGAGTGTGCTTCCACTGCAGGGGTGCAGGTTTGAGCTCTGGTCAGGGAATTAAGATCCTGCATGGCTCAGAACAAAAAAAAAAAAAAAAAAAGAACTCAATCATCTAAGCTGCTATTTTCAAGCTAGAAAAAGAAAAGCAAATTAAGTCCATGTCAAGCAAAGGGAAATAATAAAGTAAGACCAAGATGAAAGAAAAAGAAAACAGAAAAGTCAACGAAGTCAAACACTGGTTCTTTGAACAACCAACAACACTGGTCAAATTCTCCAGATTCACAAAGAAAAACACACGAATTACCAATACAAGGACCGAAAAAAAAAACACACTACTACAGACCCTACAGACTTTAAAGGTGAGGGGACATTTCAAACAAACCTACCATGATGTGAAAGGCGAAAACAGACTCAAAAAATAAACCAACATCCTTGCTTCCTGCGTCTTTAAACAAAGGATCGAACTCACGGTTAAAAACCTTCCCACAGAGAAACTCCAGGTCTAGATGGATTCCCGGTGAACTGTATCACGCATTTGAGAACCCCAATTCTGGGGGCTTCCCCGTGGCTCAGTGGCAGAGAATCCACCTGCCGACGTAGGAGACACGGGTTCGATCCCTGGTCGGGGAAGGCCCCAGGTGCCAGAGAGCAACCAAGTCCACGCACCACAACTACTGAGCCTGTCTGTGCTCAGAACCCGGGAGCCTCGGCTGCTGCAGCTGGGCGCCCCCCAGCCTGTGCCCCAGAGCCCGGGAGCCTCAGCCCCTGCAGGCGGGCGCCCCCAGCCCGTGCCCCAGAGCCTGGGAGCCTCGGCCCCTGCAGGCGGGCGCCTCCGAGCCTGTGCCCCAGAGCCCAGGAGCCTTGGCCCCTGCATCCGGGTGCCTCCCAGCCTGTGCTCAGAGCCCGGGAGCCTCGGCCGCTGCATCCAGGCGCCCCCAAGCCTGTGCCCCAGAGCCCGGGAGCCTCGGCTCCTGCAGGCGGGCGCTTCCCAGCCTGTGCCCCAGAGCCCAGGAGCCTCGGCTCCTGCAGGCGGGCGCTTCCCAGCCTGTGCCCCAGAGCCCGGGAGCCTCGGCTCCTGCAGGCGGGCGCTTCCCAGCCTGTGCCCCAGAGCCCGGGAGCCTCGGCCCCTGCAGCCGGGCGCCTTGGAGCCTATGCTCTGCAACAGGAGGAGCCCCAGCAGCGAGAAGCCCACCCACTGCAACTAGACAGCACCCCCTCCAGCAACGAAGACCCGGCACAGCCAAAAAGAAACTGAAAAATGAGGAGGATGCCAGTTCTGTAAGCCTACCCCAGGGGACAGAGGACAGCACTTCCCAGGTATCTCTGAGGCCGGCAGCACACTGACGCCAGAACCAGAGACGGAACAGGGAGCGGACTGCTGCCTCCCCGGCAAGAGGAAGGGAGGGGACACACAAGCCCCGACCGCTCCCACGGCCTGGCTGCGACGGAAGCGCACGCCCTGGGCTCCACCGGCCCCGCCTCCGTCCAGGCACCCAAGCCTGTCCCTTCTGCCACACCAACAGTTCTCGAAGCCACACGCCTCCACCCCAACCAACGGGTACGCCGGCCCCTCCTGCCCGGGGGGCCATATCAGCCTCAAAGGGCGTCCTTTCATCCACTCTGGCCCCCTGCGCCCCCCTCCTCCACTCCGGCTTCACTTGCTCAGAGGATAAACCGCGAGCCCCTGAACGAAGCCCGTCAGCCTCCGCAGCCTCAACCCTCCCCTCCTCCCAGCCCCAGCTGCACTCCTGGGCGGCGCCCCCCTTGTCCCGGTCCCCACAAGGGACACGTCCCCCTCCCCGCCACAGCTGTGCCCGCTGCCCCTCCTGGCTCCTGGATCTCCATCCTGACCCCCCACGCAGCCGGATAGAGGAGGTCTGGAGAGGTCTTCTCATCTGGGGAGCTCTTTGCCTCCCCTCCTGGGAGGAGCCCCCGGCCCCCACACACCTCCCCACACTATCCCTGCCCGTCTGTGGCCAGGGCAGCGCTGGGAACCAAGGAAAGGCCGTGGGGGCCAGGGAGCTGTGCGCCAAGGGGCACCACCCCCTGCCGACCCTGCACGTACTGGGCGATCTGGGAACGGGGTGCCCGGAGCCCGACACACCCCCAAAGAAAACCCCTGCCCAGAACAGGACAATGTCCCCAAAACTGTGATGCTAGAGGTATCCACGCCTGTCTTGAGGCCAGCCGCCCAGGAGGTTGAGCTCTGCCCTCCGAAGCCCATACGCTTCCTGGCAGAGACCTCGCTGGGTCCCCACAGTCTCCCCACAAGTGGGGCAAGACAAGGACCACCAATGCCCTCCTCCCCCCCCGCTGACAGCCCAGTCCAGAGCCGGCACCCAGCACGCTCAGCACGGAGCCCACCTGCCAGCCACAGTGGTGCTGTTGGCCTTCTTGGCGGGCGCCTTCTTCTGCGGGGCCTGCTTGGCAGGCGGGGCGGCCTTGGCCCGCTTCTCGTCCTCGGCCTTGGCCTTGTGCCGCTCCTTGTCCTTGTCCTTGTCCTTCTTCTTTTTCTCCTTCTTCTCCTTCTTCCTCTTTGGCTTGTTCACAGGCGCCTGAGACAGGGCGGCCAGCTGCTCGTGCACGGCCTTCAGCTGGAAGACACGGGCCGCTGGGTGAGGACTCCGGGCTGGGCGGAGGGGCCGTGTCTATCTGCCAGGGTGGGGAGATGCTCCGGGAAGAGGTTTAAACTGCCTGCCCCGGGGAGAACGTCCACAGCCGAGCTCATGGGCGAGCCGCTGGGGCGTCACACGGCAGGGCTGCGGGGTGAAGATAGCGCAGGGCCGGCAGCCAACACCAAACGAGGCCTGCGGGCAGCGGGCAGCATGTACGCGCTCCATGCGCCCCTCACCCCAGCAGCCCCCCAAGGGGCCCAGGGGCTCCGGGAGCCACACTCCATAGGCGAGGAAATGGTGACCCCAGCCTTCAGCAGGTGGGCAGGCTGGGATGGGATGCCACACACGCCAGCCACATCCCGCACCACAGGAGGGACCCCAGCCTGCGACCCCCGACTGGGCTCAGCTCAGCCGCCCAGACCCTTGGGGTGCAGCGGGGGTCATTGCTACTCGCTGTCTCCTCCTTGCCAGAGGGCCCCCCGGGAATCTAGCACCTCGTGCCCCCGTCTTGCACAGAAGGAGCATGAAGCAGGGTGGAAGCAAACCTCGGGATCAGAGGCCGAGGCAGGACAGGCTCATTTCTGCCCCCAAGAGGCAGGTTCTGGGGGCCACATGGCTGTGGCCCCTGCAGACCTTTCTGGAGCAGGAAGAGGCTCCAGGGACATCCCAGCACAGGCGGGCTCACGGGGCCTCAGGCTGTGGCTGGGGAGGGGGCAGCGGCTGGGGCAGAGCCCGGGTCAGGGGGCGGGGGGGCCGCGGTCCCACCTGAGCCCCCCGCCCCGCCCGGCCGCTCACCTGCTCCTGCAGCTCCGCCAGCCGCGTGGCGCGCTCCTCCTCTGAGTCCGAGCTGCCCGAGTCCGACGAGCTCTCGTCACTGCTGCGGCTGCTCTCCACGCCCTTGCTGACCACGGGGGCCGCAGGCGCGGGCAGGGCGGGTGCCTCCGCCGGCTCGTCCGGCATCTTGGCGAAACGCATCTCAAACACGTCCTGTGGGAGAGCAGGGGCGGCCTGGGTCCTGGTGCCTATGGGCAGCCCCCGGGGCGTGGGGAGACAGCCCGACCTGCCCAGGGCGCCTGCTCCCTGCCCCCCTCCCTCCATCCCTCCCTCCCAGGCACTGAGCGCGGCCCCAGACCAGGGGCGCAGGGCCAGCAGCCGCGGACGCAGCCCTGCAGGAGCGGGCACCCAAGCGTCTGCCTCCCGGAGAAGACGGGCAAGTCCTTTCCACTCCAGCTCCAAGGCCACCGCCTGGTGCCAGAGAGCGAGAGGCCTGCCCAGGAGCTGGGGCCCCTCCTGGGCCCCCAGACACCGCGTCTGGGAGCCGCTCACGCTCTCCCATCTCTCTGACCGGTGACACCACTGGAGCATCACCCCTCGTTCTTGGGGGGGGTGGGGTCCAAGAGCTGGCTCAGGGGTTGAAGTCCTGTCTGATCAAAACAGCCAGCTCCTGCTCAGCCCTGGGAGCACACTCAGCAAAGTTTCCCTCTTCCCGGTGGGAGCACACTCAGCGTAGGCGCCCCCTCTCTGGTGGGATCACACTCAGCGTAGGCGCCCCGTCCCTGGTGGGAGCACGCTCAGCGTAGGCGTCCCGTCCCTGGTGGGAGCACACTCAGCGTAGGCGCCCCCTCTCTGGTGGGATCACACTCAGCGTAGGCGCCCCGTCCCTGGTGGGAGCACGCTCAGCGTAGGCGTCCCGTCCCTGGTGGGAGCACACTCAGCGTAGGCGCCCCCTCTCTGGTGGGATCACACTCAGCGTAGGCGCCCCGTCCCTGGTGGGAGCACGCTCGGCGTAGGCGTCCCGTCCCTGGTGAGATCACACTCAGCATAGGCACCCCCTCCCTGGTGGGAGCACGCTCAGCATAAGCACCCCCTCCCTGGTGGGAGCACGCTCAGCATAGGCACCCCCTCCCTGGTGGGAGCACGTGCAGCGAAGGCGCCCCATCCCTGGTGGGAGCACGCGCAGAGAAGGTGCCCCGTCCCTGGTGGGAGCACGCACAGCGAAGGCGCACGTGCAGCGAAGGCGCCCCCCCCCCCCCCGACCCTCCCTGGTGGGAGCATGCGCAGAGAAGGCACGGTGGGAGCACGCGCAGTGAAGGCGCCCCTCCCTGGCGGCCCAGGTCCGTCTGAGACAGGCTGAGCGGCAGGAAGCGAGCCTTCTCCGCCTGGCTCATGCCCCTGAAGCCACACACACTCACACACACACGAGGAGGCTGTACTATTGGGCGTCCAGCTCTTGGAGGAGCCTGCTCTGGGTCATGGTTCCCCAGAATCTCCTGCTAGGGTTAAGGTAACAACATGCAGGAGGCACGCAGCCACCTCGGCCTGGGCTGCTCCGCCCTGGCTGGGGGGAGGGGGTTGGTCAAGTTCAGACTGCAGAGTCGGGCTCTAACCCGAGTTTGACTTGCACGGACACCAGTGGGGTCACGACAGTCATCAGCTGGTAGTGTTCCACCTGGGGAGACCCCCTTCCGTGGGATCAGAACAACCGTCATCAGCAGGTAAGGGCCCCACACCGCAGAGACCCCTTCAGTCGGATCAGGACCAGAACCAGCCGCTGCCCTTGGCCCGTGAGCCAACTTACAAGGTTTAGGGGTGTCGCAGAGCAGCAAGAGCGCGGGGCTGGGCAGAGCCTTCTGGTGTCAGGGTCGTGGTCTGAAACCGTGAGTCCGCGCGGCTCCCTCTGGGAGCACTGGGGTCGCAGGACGGCTCCACGCCCGCCCAAGCGGGAGCCAGCAGAGCAGGCAGCACGCAGCAGCCAGCACCCCAGGCAGGAGGAAGGGGAGGAAGGCCACCAGGACCCAGAGGCCCAGAAGGAGGGCCCCCTGCACCCCCGTCTGGGGCTGGGGGAGCAAGGATGTGCCCAAGTGACCATACAGGGTTTACAAAATGGTTCTGAGCAAGGGATGGGGGACGTCTTAATGGAACAGCGTACTGGGTCCTGCGAAAAGAGCTCCTGGAACAGGACACACATCCACGGGGTCTCTCTTTCTTCTAAACAGAAAGCCTTCAGATTTTATCACATGTAAAGTATAGGTGCTGTTATTTACAAAAGGATTCCCTGGTTGCTCAGACGGTAAAGAATCTGCCTGAATTGCAGGAGAGGCCTGGGCTCGGTTCCTGAGTGGGGGAAAATCCCCTGGAGGAGGGCATGGCAACCCACTCCAGTGTTCTTGCCTGGAGAATCCCATGGACAGAGGAGCCTGGTGGGCTGCAGTCCATGGGGTTGCAAAACAGCCCAGGTGATCGCAGAGAGAACAGATTCTGTGTGCCGGCCTACACAGAAACCCGGGTCAGCCTCCAGACTGACGGATGAGCACGCACATGGGTGCACACAGGACACACGCACACCGGCGGCACGTGTGAGCGATCTGTGTGCACACAGGCAAGGTCCCGCCACTGAAGGCCAGTCTGCACCTCCCCGCAGGCCCCACGCTCCGGCGTTGTCAGCAAAGCCACGAGCAGCTGCCTGGCAGACACCCGTGGGTCCCGGCACGCAGCAACGTGCAGGGAGCAGCCTGCCTCCTCTGCCCTCACCCCGCCAGAACGGCTGCGGGCCCACCTGCGCGCTGACGCCCACCGGAGCCTGCCGCCCGCAGGAGGCAGAAACTGGCTGGTGGATCACCTCATCCCCAAGGAGCAGGCCACCACTCAGCCACCACTCAAGAGAAACGCACTCGTGGGTGAGGTCCCCGGACACCCCCCAACCCTGCGCTTTCCCGGGCCGGATGCTCCGGACACCTGCCCAGAGCGACTGACCCCGCCTTGATCAGGAGGCCCCACCCCCAGCAAGCGGCTGACTCCGCCTTGCCCAGGAGGCCCCGCCCCCAGCAAAGCGGCTGACCCCGCCTTCCCCAGGAGGCCCCGCCCCCAGCGCCGGGCTCACCTGCAGCTTCCTGGCCATGGCCACCACCTCGTGGTCCGGGGGGTTGTATTTGTAACAGTTGGAGAACATCAACCGGATGTCGGCGGCGAAGCCCTGCGCGTCTGGGTACTCGCGGCTGTCCATCTTCTTCTGTAAGACACACGCCACGGGCGTGAGGCACCACCGGACCTCGGCGCCTGCCACGGGTCCAAGCCAGCAGCCCGAGACCACCTCCGGGGGCGCGGAGAGAGGGCGGAAGGGAGCTCGGGGTCTTGGAGGGGAGGATCCAGGAGTCCAGGAGAGGAGGGTCTGGGAGCCCAGGAGAGAGGCAGATCCCGGGGGAAAGAGGGCGGAAGGGGGCTCGGGGGCTTGGAGGGGAGGGTCCGGGAGCCCGGGAGAGAGGCCGATCCTCAGGGAGAAAGAAAAAGGCGCTCACAGGAGTCAGCTCCCGCAGCCACCACCCACGCCATCCTCACCCCGAATTCCAGCTCTAAGTCCTGCGTAATTTTTCACACGTCCATGTCCCCGTTGGCAGGGGTTCTGGCAGGGAACGAGCAACTTCCGGTAGGAAGTCACTCTGCACTCCTCAAGGGGATGACTCAGCTCTCAGAATGAGACCCTTAGTTTTCTCCCCGGGGACTCCAGGTGCTGTTTGGCCAGCCTGCCTCACGGCAGCAGCCAACTATCCTGCTGTCCCCGGGAACACGGACAGCGGGCACCACGGTGGGGGACAGGGTGTGACCTGACGGGGGCGCCGCACGGAGGCAGCAAGGTCAGCGCAGAGCGGGCAGCAGCTCTCGAGGTGTGAGCTGCCAGGCCTGGCTGGGTTCACGTGGAGCTCATGTGTCAGGGACCTCGGGTCGGGGGTTTGAGGTGCCCACTGATCCTGGGGCCCGTGTTCCACTGCGCAGGACACTGTGGGCCAGAGCCCAGCCACCCACCCCGTCTGCACCCAGAGTAACAAAGTCCTGGCCTCGGAGGAGGGGCAGCGGGTGGTCAGACTTTAGGACCTGCAGCCCCTCCAGCCTAGCGCACATCGCCCTCCTCTTCACCCTCCTCTGCCCCCTTGGGAGCTTCCAGCAACTCCGGGGCTGCTGGGTTCCAGCCCTCTGTACAACCTCCCCACTCTGGAGCGGCTCAGCAAATGGGCACCCGAGACTCTCTCAACACCTGTGACAGTCTCAGACTCCGGCCCGAATCTGACTGCTGGCCACTGTCCCGGTGCACCTCGGAGTCTGGGAACCACTGCCCCATTGCCAAAACCTGCTGGGAAAGGGCCAGCCTGAGCCAGGAGCTGGTCAGGAAAGATGTAACCGAACCATCAGCAATGATCACCCCTGGGAAGGAGGGCGGTGGAACCAGAGGTAGGGTTTCCCTTCCCCTGCTGCTCGGCTCGCATTCTGACCCTCTGTTCGCATCATGCAGATGAAATCTCGACCCAGGAAAAGCGGCTGGCGCTGCGGGACCCCAGGACAGGCAGGGCCCCCAGAGCACTGAGTGTGTCTGAGGAAGCCGGCGCCTGCCCTTGCGACCAGGGCGAGGGTCAGAGAGGGTGAGGAGGCCGCTCAGTCACCCAGCCCAGCGGGCTCCCCAGGAACCACTGCCCAGGACGGCCGGGCCTGTCCTGCCCCCAGGGGGAGCAAGACTTCCAGGAGGAGAGTCTGTCCCAGGGCAGCGTTTGCGGAGCGGGGGCAGAATGACTGAGACCAGCATCTCAGGGCCCCAACCCCACAGGTGCAGAGAAGCCCCCTCCCCTCAGTGGGGGCAGCTCTGCAGGGCCACACACGCCCCCGTGTGGCAGACACCCCTCAGACCCTCAGAGACTGAGACAGGCCGAGGGAGCAGAGCTGTGTCGGGCCTGAGCCGCCTCGTCCACGCGGGGAAGACCCCTCGGGAGCTCAGTCCAGCCCCGATCCCCTGCCCTTGGAGCGGCCACCAGCCAGGAAGCCCCCTCCATCCCTGCTTGGCCCAAGCCTGCCCTTCTCTGCTTGTCCGCCCCTGGCCTGACCCACTGCAATGCCCACAAAAGGCAAGGGAGAAGCCCCCGGGGCAGCAAGACCCTGGTGCGGGGCCTGAGAGGGCAGGGCTCCTGGGGTCAGCTCTGACACAGCCTCCTCCAAGACCCGCGTCTGTCTTGGGAGGGGCTGGGCCATGAAGGGCCTCCTCGCCTAGCCTTACAGAGACCCCGCAGATGCACCAGGACAGAAAGAAAATGAGGAACGAAAGCGGCTCGACAGAAAGAGGTGATGGGAAGCCGCAGCTTCAGAGGGAACAGGGCAGAGCACAGCTTCCTTCAAGTCACTGCCGGGGCCCCGGGCCAGCCCCAAGGCCCTGCCTGCTGCTGTGGCCAGGCCGAGGGAGCCGGGCAGCTCCCCGGGGCCTGCGGAGCCGCCCCTGGGCTGGCCTGAGCGCACCGCCGTGGCCCCTCGGGACGTCCGGCGGGGGCCGCACAGACAGGGAGGGGGCGCGGTCAGCCGGCCGCCTGCGTACCTTGACCGTGCTCAGGTCCATGGGGTGCTTGATGATGTCATGGTAGTCGTGCAGCTCCAGGGCCTCAGCATCCACCGGCTTGTAGAAGGGCCAGGCGTAGGCCGCGTGCTTCTTGGAGAGCATCTCCTTGAGGATGCTGTCGCAGTGCCGCAGGTGCTCGGACAGCCGGCCCTTCTTGCCCGCGTGCTGGGGCACCTCGCCATCCTCCAGGTCCTTCTTGGGCGGCTTGATGGGGCGGCCCCCGCTCTCCCGCCGCGCCACCACCTTGGCCTGCTTGGGGTCCGAGAGCGGCGGGGGCGACTCGCTGCGGCTGGCGGTGATGGCCGACGTCGTGGGCGTGGTGGTGTCCGCTTTCCGCTTCACGCCCTTCTTCTGCAACAGCGGAGACGGCGGTGAGCCCGGGAGCCGAGCCTGCGGGGGGCGGGACGGACCAGGACCCGCCCGAGGGCGCTCCTGGAGCGCTGACCGCCCGCCAGGCCCCGAGCGAAGCGAGGGCATGCACAGTCACCGCCGCCCTCCCGGGGCCCCCGCGCCACGCAGGAAGCCGAGGCTCAGAGGGGCCACGGCACCTGCCCAAGGTCACACAGCTGGCGGTGGTGAGGCTGGACTCAGGCCACCTGGGCCCCCAGGCCCCACGGTCACGGGGGGTGCTCATCACCCTGAGACGTATCATGCTGCCCACCTGTGCCCACACCACGGCTTAGGGGCCTGCCACAGCAGGGTCCCGCTGTGACTGGGACAGTCACCCAGTGGGGCTCGGGGACAGCAGATATGGGAGACCCCTGCGAACCAGAGGGGGCGTCCCCGACACGAGCCTCAAAGTGGGTGCTCTACAGACAGTGGCACGGGAGGAGCATGCGGGCGGCAGGGCGGGGGGCCCCAGAGACACCAGCAGGGGCGCAGGGTCTGGAAGCCAGGACCCCGGGGCCGAGCGCTGGGCAGGTCCAGAGTTGACTCTAGGAGCGGCTCCCCGCCCAGGGAGGGAACACCGAAGCCACCCGCCCACCCCTGCTGGGCGGGCACCTTGGGGAGTGTGGAGCGCCTAAGCAGGCAGGGTGGGGAGCCACCCCAAGACCAGCTCAGGACCCCCCACCCCGACACCGTCAGGCAGGCGGGGCAGCCCCCGGGAGCCATGAGCACCCGGCCAGCGGCCTCCCCGGGGTCCGCCGCGTGCACGCCGCCAAGGCCAGCCACCAAGGGTGCTGCCCCAGCCAAGCCCCTGCCCCAAGGCTGGCAGGCACGAGCCAGCCACCCACACACGCACGTCATGGCGCCCACGGCAGGCCAAGCGCGTGCCGCGGGGCCCCTGGGCTCATGGGGACGCAGCAGACGGGACATGCTCCAAGGCAGCAGGGCGCTGGGCGGGACAGCCTGCCAGCACCACCAAGGGCAGGCAGTAGAGGCCGCGGGGCAGGGCGAGTGGCGTGTTACCTTGGGGGAGCCATTTAACCCCTCTGCGCGCCCGCCTCCTCATCTGAAAGATGGGGGAAACACTGCCTGCCCCCGAGGGTTGCTGTGAGGGTCAAAGCGGAGAAGACGGTGCACGTCAGCGGGAGCGGGACCCTCGGCCGTCCCTGCTGGCCACGGACCTCGCGGAAAGCAAGTACTCCGAGTCGGGTCCTGCAGGGGAGGCTCCCAGTGAAGCCAGGGAGGGGCGTGCACGGAGGCTGCCGCCGCCCTCCCCGCACCAACCGCTGGAAACCCAAGCGTGCCCTCCTGCACGCCCCGCCGGGAGCCCGTCTGTACCACAGGGGCCAGAGACGCCGGGGTCCCAGCCCAGCCGCCCTCGCCAGCTGTGTGACCTGCGGCTCCGAACGTCGCTGTTGGGAATCGCGGCCCACCCCACGGGCGGATTGGACCGGTCCAGAGGCCGGCCGTGCCGGGGGCAGCCTGTGCCCAGGGAAGGGACAGAGCGCCCCCACTACCCCACCCGGGACCGGGAAAGCTCACCTTGACGACGGGCGGTGTGGGAGGGACCACAGGGATGATGGGCGTGGCGGGGGGAGGTGGGGCGGCGGCCGGGGGAACAGGGACTGACGTGACGTTTGCGGTGATGGTTGGCACGGGGGTAGCGGCAATGACGGGCGTCTGGGAGACCGTGGGGGGGACGCTCTGGAAGGGGGTCGCAGGGCACACGGAGGACACGGCCGCCACTTGCTGTGAGCCTTGAGGGCAGAAGACAGGAGGCGGAGCTGGCCCGGGTCTGTGGCACAGTGTCCTCGGACCAGCCCCTCCTCCCGAGACCCTGGCCGTTATCCTCACGGCGGCCATCTCTGAGGCCTGGGTGAGTGAACCAGGATGGAGCGGGTGGCCCAGGAGGTCACAGCCTGAGAGGTCGGAGCCCAGGGCTTAACCCGGTCCCCCAGGCCGTCACTGGGTAACCGGACGGAGCTGCAGAACCAGCCGCTGCCCCGCCTCTCCAGAGAACTGGCCCCTCCTGGGACCCTGGACAGCTCCCCATGGGGACCCACCGTGGTTCTGGGATCTCAGGACAGGGAAGGCCACCCCCGGGCTCCTGGTGCCGACCCCATCCCCCTGCCACTCCTGGGCCATTCACAGAGAACATGCTGCATGCTGGGGAGGCAGGGTCCTTGGAGGGGACACAGGAGAGGTGTGGCCTCCAGAAGGAGCAGCCTCTCAGCCAGGACCAGCGGGGAGGAGCCTGGGGACCCGGCAAGGCCACAGTGCCCGCCCCAAGCAGGCACCAAGGTGGGCGGCCTGCAGGCCACACGGCAGAGCGCTGGCTCCCAGGCCCCGACTGCCACCAACCGCGCAGAGAGGCGTGCTGAGCCCGGAGGGGACACTCTCGTCGGCTCTGGTAGGCGGGCACCACCCCCCTCACCTGCACTCTGTGTTCCCGAAGCTGGTTTCCGGCCTTTGCCCTTTGGAGCAGGGGGCAGTAATTCAACTTCCTCCTGGGGCATCTGAGCCACCTTCTGCAGAAAAATTTTCTCTAAGGCTTGGGCCATGAGCACTATGTCATCTGTGGGCTGAAGACACAGGAGAAGCAGGGTCACGCACTGGAATGGAGCCACGCTGCTCACGGCAAACGCGCAGCCGCTGCTCAAGAAAAATACGTATTTAAAAAGTTGTTACGGGATCTTGCAGGGCGGGAGGGAAGCAAAAGGAACACATTTTAATGCGGAAGCTCTCAGAACTCAGAAAGCACAAAGGATAAAAAGCCACTCCTTGTCCCATCAGAGAGGAAACAAGGTCCAAGTGCGCAGGTGTTTTAAAGCATCTGGGGTGTTGCCTCCTTCTGAAAAGGCTGCTCAAACGTTCGCCGTGCCAGCAGGGCACGTGGGCCCACGCACAGGGCGGCCCCTCAGGCACGTGGCTCGTGAGCCCCGCACACCGGGATCGCAGCCAGACAAGGCTGGGCAGGAGGCCGCGGCGGCCCGAATCGGTCTGAGAGCCGCTGCGACGCGCCTGGCCTGGTGGACACCGTCCAACCCCACGCCGGCATTCCCCCCTGGTCACTCACAGCAGCAGATGGGGCCCATGCCACGCCACCTTCTCACCTTGTTATAAATGTAACAATTTGTAAACATGGTGTTGAAGTCCTGCATACATTCACTCGCGCTCCAATAATAGTTATTTTCTAGTCTCTTCTTAATGGTTCCCATGTCCATGGGGTTTTTTATTATCTTATGATAATCCTAGGAAAGAAATAGTCAGGGACATTACTGTTGGATTCAATAAGACGGTTTTCATGATTCCTAAGTGCCTAGACTGCGCACGAGGCGGTCTTCTCGGGCAGCTCGCTGCTGGGGCTGGACCCAGGTTTCTGTCCAGCTGAGGGCAGGGGGGCGCCAGGTCTGGGGGAGCCCTGGGCCAGCACGAACCCTGCCAAGCCCCTCTGGTCTGACGGGGGTCTGTGTGGGCAGAGGACTGCAGAGCAGGTCTAGGCTCTGGACGAGGACATCTCGTCCCTGCATCCCAAACTTCACTCGAGGGCCTGCAGGTGCCCAAGGGCCAAGCTGGCTCAGAAGCCAGGCTGCCGAGTGCTGGCCCAGGGCTCCCCTTGCAGGACTCTGGGGTTCTCCGCTCGGGCCCAAAGGAGAAAGCCGTCAGATGGTCAGGCGGGCCCCAGGCATGCAGTTAGGGCGCCGTCCCCAGGAAGGCTGGCCGCCCCCACATAAGCACAGGACTGTGTGCAGACGCGTAACTCCGTGGGATGGGGCTGGTGCAGGGTGAGCCTCAGTGCGCCTCTGTGCCCAGGCCGGCCCACCTTGTCCACCCACGAGGCCGCGGCCTCCCGCTCCCCACACCCAGGCCCGTGTGTCCCCTCTGCCCTTCCATCCTCGCAGATTCTGGGCTGGGACCGCCTTCCTAGCACCTGCCACCTCCCTGCACCACTTGGGCCGAGGCCAGAGGGGCCGTCCTTCCAGGTCAGGGGTGGGGCAGCGGGCAGGACCCTCACAGGCAGGGGTCGGGGTACTCACAGGCAGGTTCAGCTTGATGGCGTCCACGGGCTGGTAGAAGGGCCAGGCGAACTGGTGTTTCCAGAGCGTCTTTACCACCACGTTCTGCATATACTGCAGCTGGTTGGTCTTGCGGCCGGGCTTGGCGGGGTTGGAGACCTCCGGCGGGGGCGGGTTCACTGGGCCCGGGGCCGCCGGGATCCCCGTGGGGGCGACCGGCGTCGCGGTGGACATCCTCCGGCTGCTCGCTCACTGGCCGTCACGGCAGCGGCTCGGGGAGGCCCTGGCTTCCTCTGTGCTCCCCGCCGAGGCGCGACATCCCATGTCTGGGCCCAACCAGGCAGCACCTGCAGGGCGGGAGGGGCCGCGGTGGGGATGGCTGGTCACCTCGGCCTCAGCCAGCTCCACGGGCGCATGAGCCCGCGCGGTCACAACGAGGCCACCTTGGTGCGTCCGCCCCGGTCAGGCCCGCCCTCACCTGTCACAGGACCACTGTCACGCCGCTGCCCTCGGGCCGGGGCAGGGAGAGAGACCCGGGACGGGAGGCAGAACGGCAGCAGGTGCCCCGCCCCGGGCGGGTGGGGGAGACACGAGGGGCGGGGGGCCGCGGGGGCGGCCGTCAAGGCGGAGGCCAAAGCCGCAGCCAGTGTCGGCTCACCGCCCACCAGCCGCCGGCGCGCGGGGGACTGCCTCTACACCGGCCTGGACAGCAACAACCTTCCGGGCAGCAACTCGCACGTCGAGAGCTGCGACACGGACCCGACGTCCGAGCCAGGCCGGCAGAAAGGCGCGGGGAGCACGCACGGCACACGGGTGATGGGGGTTCCAATGTAACCACGAGAACGGGCCCTGGTTTGTGATGGCGGCCGGGCTGTGACACAGCCGGTCCCCAGCCAATCGGGGAGGGCGGCGGGGGGCGGCGGACGGGGACTGTCTGAACCGCGGCCTGGCTCGCCAAACTTCCTCCACGCGCAGCGCTGGGAAGGAACTGGCCACCGCGGCCTCACGTGTGTCAGGAGGCCGCCCAGCCCCACGCGGACAGCTGTGTGGCGGGTGACAGACGGGCCACCCCCAGAGTGGCTCCCCCGCCGCGTCCTGGGAGGAAGTTGGTGGCCCTCCCAAGCGGGCCCAGGCTGGGAGGCAGGGCCTGTGTGGGGGCCAGAGGGCCCTCAGAACAGCACCCGTCAGCCACGGGCACCACATCCACCAGCTACGATTTGCAAAAGCAGGTCGCTGTAACTTGCAGAGTGTTTCTAGCTGGTTGACATCCTGCCGGCAGCCCGCAATCTGCCACGTGGGCGCGTTTACACCACAGTCATCAGGGAAAGCTACACACCAGGGGCTTCCCCCAGGCCAGCGCCTCCTCTGCCTCCCCGCCAACACCAAGCCAGAGCGAAGACGACTCCGAAAAGAGGCCAGGCGCGTCCCACGCACGGAGCAGACCTACCCGCCCGCTCCCCTCCTCGGAGGAACATTCTGGAACACGACCCCGAGGTGCCCCCTCAAGGGCCTGAGCACGTCTCCTCCATGCCAGCTCCAGGGCCTCCCTGGGGAGGCGGCCAGGCCGGCTGGCTGACACCCCGAGTCCCCACCGCACAGCGACGGTCTGTGCCCCCCACCCCGCAGGTCTGACCACTTCTGGCCCAGTGCCACCGCCGCCTGCTGGGGTCCCCGCGAACCTGCCCCCGTCAACAGCCTTGCCCCACACGGGGCTCCCATCCCAACCAGCACTGCCTGTCCCACTCTGGCCTGCAGGCCCCGAGCTGACCAGTGACTGGTCTCCCCCGTCCTGGCTGCTGCAGCCTCACAGGCCCGTGTCTCCCCCCGCTTCGCCCCAGCGCCATCACCGGCTGGGCCTCCCAGACCCCAGGCAGCTCAGGGGTGCGGAGCAGATGTGGGGCCGGACCCCTGGTCCCAATCCTAGCTCTGCCCTTCACCAACCCCGGGATTCAGTCCGCCTGGGTCCCCACGGGAGTCAAGACTAAAGGAGCCCAGCGCAGAGCACTCAGGCCAGTGGACATGCGCCAGTCACCCCACGGGCCTGCCGATCTGGGGGTCCCCAAGGTCTGTTAAGGACACGCCCTGTTCCTCCCTGATGTCGGACAAGCCCAGCCTGGCCCCCAGGCCGGGTGGGGCCCCAGGTGCAGGGAGAGTGAACCCCCCAGTGCGGGCCGGGTGGGGCCCCAGGCTTGAACCCCCAGGTGTGGGACACGCGGGCCCCCAGACATGGGGTGGGCGGGCAGGCACCCAGTACCCAGCGCTGCTGATACGCGGTCCTCGGGGGACAGGCAGGACACCACCAAGGCCTGAAACCACCCGAGGGGACACGGGGGCCCCAGGAAGGGCCCAGGCTGCTGCCCAGGTGCAGCCCGGCCCCCTGCACACATAGGACAGGTGGACACAGCTCTCTGCAGGGACGGGCCGGGGCCGCACAGGGGCCCGCAGCCTGCCCTTCGACCTCCGCCCCCTCTCCTGACCAGTGACTGGCCACTCCACACGGCAGACCACAGGCGGCCAGCCCCCGCCGCAAACATGGACACACTGCTTCCGCGGCTGGGCGCCCAGGCCCCACAAGGCAGACGGCTCCGCCCAGGAGGGGCCACCTCCTGGGTCCCGCCTCACTCCCGCCCAGCCCGGGGACCGGCTCGGCAGGGCCGGGGATCCCAGACGATGCGGCTCAGCTTGGAGCCCAGTGCGGGCCTGGCACGCGCTCAGAGAACACCGACCACAGACCACAGACAGTCCCGAGGCGAGAACCACCGCGGACCCCGGAGGGCGTGTGAGGTTCAGCGAGGACACACACTGACGCTGCCGGACGCCCCACAGCCTGCAGCTGGCACGGGCAGGGGGCCTCTGCAAACAAATGCAGCCTCCAGCACCGCCACCAGGAGGCGCCGTCGACCCCCTCACACCCCCCACCCCGGCCCACGTTGCCTGGATGGCCAAGAAACCCTATCAACGCCCACCTGTCCAGGCAGCAGGCGGCCACCCACCACAGCTGTGCCGTCCGTCAGCCGCCTCGTCCGGGCGGGGGTCGGGCCGCATCCCAGGACCGGAAGGCAGAGGCTGCTTCCAGAAAGAAGCTGGGGCCACAGTCCACTAGCTGCCCCCCACCCGCCCCTCCAGGGCTCAGACCTGAACCGACATAGGTCCCAGAGAAGAGGGCCAGAGCCATGTGGGGACTTCAAACAACAGGACAGGCCGGGGACTCACCGCCCGGCCACGTCCAGGCTCACCGTGCACCCGCCCCCAGCGGGCCCTGGCCAGGCCTCCCCAGCTGCCCTCCTGGGCGAGGTCACGGGGGCAGATGGTGGAGACCCCCGAAGGATGCTGGGTGGTCGGCCGCGGGCCCTCCACCCCCACTGAAGGGGAGATGCCACGTGATCCCACATGGCCAGTGAGCAGGCCCACCGCACAGATGACAAAGCTGAGGCTCTGCCATCCTCGGGGTATCTCCTGAACCTAGCCACGGAGGGCCTCGGGGAACGCGAGCCCAGAACCCCCCTGCCTCCCGACCTGGCTCCTGGCATCACAGGGTGAGAGAGGGTGCCCAGCAGTCATAAGACCCCAGATGGCCCCCCCACAACTGCGAGCAGGGCCCCCGCAACCCCGGGGGGTGGTCCCAGGCAGCGGCACCCCTCCGAGTTCCTGGTCTGAGTCTAACTTCAGCTGGGGATGCAAAGATGCCACAGACACGGGGGCCCCGCAGAAGGGCAGCAGGGCGTACCTGCTAGGGTCTGCCACACCAGGTTCCAAGTCCCAGCTGCCCTCCTGGCTGACCACTGGCACGGCCGTCAGCGGTCAAGCGCTTCCATGCCAGCCCCAAGGACAGAGGCATGGTGCCCACACTCAAGGACATGGGGGCCAGGGGCTCCTGGACAGTGGCTAAAGAGCCGGGGACACCAGCCCCTCAGGGGGTCTCCTCACCCAGCAGGCCTGGACTCAGCGTGGGCACACGGACAGCCCACCCCCTCCCTTCAGCCCTGCCAGGCCCCACCCAGGACGGACGCTGGTCACCTGCCCACCTGGCCTCCCTGGCTAGGAACCCGGACAAGAAGACTGCAGGGGGGCCAATGTGGCCGGGTGCCTGCGTCCACTGGCAGAGACTCCAGAACCTCTCCCTCAAGAGAGCCCCGCGGGGGGTGCCCACAGGCCCCCTCCATGGGGAGAAACAAGGCAAACTCAGGAGTGCGGGTTTCCAGAAGGCTCCAGCCCGCTCCCATGGCCTAAGCCCCTGCGGCTGGGTGGGGGCACCAGGAGGGGCCACAGAAGGAGCAGAGGAACTGTCCGGCGGGGAGCTCCCCTCGGGGGCCCCAGGTCAGCCCCTGGCAGCACTACAGGGGCAGGCTGCAGGTGGGGAAACTGAGGCCCCGGGCACTCAGGCCCCCACCACGCGGACAAGCTGCCCCCTGGGGCGGGAGCAGGGCCCCCATAGACGCCCGTGACCCCCTGGGACGTGAGTGCCCCCACTCCAGTACACTCAGGGCACAAGCAGGCAATGCCCGCCGTGATCGGGCTGGGAGCAACCCGCAGCCTCACGGAACAGGCCGGAGCCCGACTTCCGCTCCCCCAACACCAGGCGTGTCCCAACGGAGCCCCCGGGGTCTCAGAACCCAGCCAGCGTGCCTGCATTCCTGCAGCCCCCAGGGTCTGAGACAACGTCCCAGGTCAGACACGACAGCCTGCAGGGAAACATGTCAGCCTCCCGGGGAGGTAAACACGGACACAGAAGGCCGACCCGCAGCGGCGAAGGGCCAGCTGCCGCTGCAAAAGAACGAGGAAGAAAGCTCACTCCTTGGGGCAGTGTTCTGGGGTCCCAGCTCCAACGCAGGAAGGCTGCCCGTCATGGGGGTCGGCTTCTCCACCCAGCCCGGGATGCCTCGGGGCCCCTCGAGGCTTGGGGGGGACAGCCGGGGCGGGTGAGGCGGTGCCCACCCCCAGCACCTCCGCCCTGGGCCAGTGCGCTGGAAACACCTGCTGGACAGTGAGAGGGAGGCGTCTACGTCCACACAGTCATTTGATGACCGTGGACTCAACGTCAGTGCTTTGGGGGTGACGGCGATGTGCGGTACAAGTCTTTAACAGTCCTGACGCTTCAGAGAGGAGGATCAAGTCTTATGCAGGAGATACGTCTGCTCTGTGATCACAGGGGTGGGAGCGGGGCTGAAATGACTGGGGGTCTCTGAGTAGAAGCGGGGCATGCAAGGGGC